>NC_074690.1:45721675-46021675 GCF_029448725.1 Salvelinus fontinalis | reverse complement strand
ACCGTAAACAAGTCAATGACACAGTAGAAAAAAAGAAAGTCTATATACAGTGTGTGCAAAAGGCATGAGGAAGTAGGCAATAAATAGGCCATAGGAGCGAACAATTATAATTTAGCAGATTAACACTGGAGTGATAAATGAGCAGATGATGATGTACAAGTAGAGATACTGGTGTGCAAAAGAGCAGAAAAGTAAATAAAATAAAAACAGTATGGGGATGAGGTAGGTAGATTGGGTGGGCTATTTACAGATGGACTATGTACAGCTGCAGCGATCGGTTAGCTCCTCAGATAGTTGATGTTTAAAGTTGGTGAGGGAAATAAAAGTCTCCAACTTCAGCGATTTTTGCAATTCGTTCCAGTCACTGGCAGCAGAGAACTGGAAGGAAAGGCGGTATACCTGCTGGAACGTGTGCTACGGGTGGGTGTTGTTATCGTGACCAGTGAACTGAGATAAGGCGGAGCTTTACCTAGCATAAACTTATAGATGACCTGGAGCCAGTGGGCCTGGCGACGAGTATGTAGCGAGGGCCAGCCGACTAGAGTATACAGGTCACAGTGGTGGGTGGTATAAGGTGATTTGGTAACAAAACGGATGGCACTGTGATAGACTGCATCCAGTTTGCTGAGTAGAGTGTTGGAAGCTATTTTGTAGATGACATCGCCGAAGTCAAGGATCGGTAGGATAGTCAGTTTTACTAGGGTAAGTTTGGCGGCGTGAGTGAAGGAGGCTTTGTTTGCGAAAATAGGAAGCCGATTATAGATTTAATTTTGGATTGGAGATGTTTAATATGAGTCTGGAAGGAGAGTTTACAATCTAGCCAGACACCTAGGTATTTATAGTTGTCCACATATTCTAGGTCGGAACCGTCCAGGGTGGTAATGCTAGTTGGGCGGGTGGGTGCGGGCAGCGAACGGTTGAAAAGAATGCATTTGGTTTTACTAGCGTTTAAGAGCCGTCGGAGGCCATGGAAGGAGTGTTGTATGGCGTTGAAGCTCGTTTGGAGGTTAATTAGCACAGTGTCCAAGGAAGGGCCAGAAGTATACCGAATGGTGTCGTCTGCGTAGAGGTGGATCAGGGAGGAAAGTGTTAGCTAGGCTAGTGGGGTATATTTCTGGAGCGGAGTTTGGCCCATATACTCTGCATGACTGGCCAGCTGAAGGCAGGGCTGTAGTGTGAGAGGTGCTGGGCCCATGGCCAGGCCAGCCTTACTTTGAGGAGTATGGACAGGTGAGTGTGGGTCTACCGAGCACAGCCCACTGAGGCCCTGCACCAAGCCAGTAGAAACCTGTCTAGGTTGTGTTCCAAATGGTGTCCTATTCCCTAGATACTGTAATGCACACATTTTGACCGGAGCCCTGTATGAGCCCTGGTCAAAAGTAGTGGACTATATAGAGAATAGGGTGGAATTTTGGACACACAGCTGGGGTGGATTGTAAAAGCTTGGCTGTTCCCTTGTATTTATTAGCAGACAATGCTATCTGGTTCATTTCATAGCCTCTCTGTTTGACAGACACAGCATTTCATTTACAAAGATGTTCTAGCTATGTTAAGCTTACCAACAGGTATATAAGTGGCAATCACTCCAACCAGCATAGGATCTGCAGTGCAGCCTGTGTGGCCTAGCTTGATCCCAGATCTGTTTGTGCTTTTGCCAACTCCATTGTCATTGTCAAGCCCAACATGAGTGACAAGGACTTGGCATGGTAGCACAAACAGACTGGCACTCAGGCTACGTGTGACCTTGTCTACCTAGCAACAATAAGTGAAGTGGTAGATCACAATGGAGATGTGCTGTTGTCTCTATGGAGCGTGTGTATACTATTTAAACTCCTTCCATGCCATGTCAAATGAAGCGTCAGCCCGTCAATTAGGGGTGGCTTAGTGGTGTACAAGGAGATTAGCATGGGCTGCGTCATAAATGGCACCCTATTGCCTATTTGGTGCATTACTTTTGACCAGAGCGCTGCCATTTGGGACGCACCCTAACTTGACCTTTGGCTGCTAAGAGCAAGGGGTCATAGATAAAAATAGTTTAGGCTCGCTCACATTTTGGCATAGAGAAATTTGAGTCAGCTAGAGATGATATAGCAAGGATTAGTCTTGAACCACAACATGGGAACATACGTTTACATATGAGTTATTTAGCAGACACTTTTGTCCAGAGTGACTCACAGGAGCAATTAGGGTTAAGTGCCTTGCTCAAGGGCACATCAACAGATTTTTCACGTATTCAGCTCAGGGATTTGAACCAGCGACCTTCGCCGCTAGGCTACCTACCACCCAAGAATGATGTCGCTACTTAAACTTAACCATTCTGTCAGTCTGTATTTTTTATATAGATAAATGTGATTGCATGTGCTGCAGTCTTTATATATCCCTGTTTGTTGTCCCTAGATTAATGGCATTCTTTAATTAATAATCACTTGACTTGACATTTATAGTCGACTTGGTGTGCATTTCATTCTGCATCCCAAAAGGCACCCTATTCCCGAAATAGTGCACTACTTTTGATCAGGGCACTATACTTTGGACACAGTTTTAGTGACACATATTTCAAATTACTACATCAATTTGACAAGGGCACTGTGGTCGTTTATTTGGGTGTGTCATTGATTGTCTTCAATTTGAAAATGAGTGCTATGGTTCGTTAATCGGTTCTTCCCCCTTTAAGAATCAGAGTAAGAGAGAGAGTATCGAAAGATGAGAGCGGAGTCCAAAGGGCCCCTGCAGAACGGGGTCCAGCTCCAGAGCCCCCAGTGAAGAGACACCGTGATCGTGCTCACACCACCACAGCTCACTACATGCCCCAACGTGGCCACAGCTCTGACCCTGCCACCTACAAAAGGACTGGCCCCTCCTCTCAGCCCTCCCAACCTGCCTTCGCCCACGTCCCATACCCCCACGCCCCAGCACCACGCACCCACACATCAGGCCCTGCCATGGGCCACCAGCATACCCATCAGGGTACCCACCAGGGGACCCACATGGACCCTCAGCCTTACCTAGCCATGCCAGCCCCTGTGGCCACCAAGCTCCCTGGAGCCCCTGTGGTGGAGGTGGATACTCCAAGGAGGAGGGTGAGCACTGACCACATCTACACGACCCAGAAGGAGACCCACAGGGAGGGCAGGCAGGCACTGAGAGAGGAGGTCCACACCGAGGGGCTGCTGAAGAGCCGGAAGGCCGTGCTGCCCTCAGAGATCCGCCGCAGGGAGAAGAGTGTGGACAACCCCCAGAGAGGGGAGCCCCACCTGGGGCCAGTCAGCCGCCAGGACGACTCCACCACCTCAACCGCCATGGAGTATGAGAGCTATAGCTCCGGGGGGAGGAGAACGAGTCGGGCGGACTCGGAGGAGTGGGAGACTAGGCCCAGGGAGCAGCAGGAGCACTGGTCCAGCCACACCCAGGACACAAAGGAGACAGGTCCAGCCAGTTGCATGGAGACCTCCCACTCCCAGCCCAGCCAGCAGCAACAGGCTCCTGAGCCTCTCCACCAGCACCAGCAACTCCAGCGGCATCCGCAGCCCCAGAGTCAGCAGGACCTCCAGGGTCAACACGGCCTTCAGGACCAGCAGCAGGGTGACTCGGCCGTCTACCTCCAGAGGGGTGCCTACCTCCCTCAGGCCAGACACAGGAGCATGGAGCCAGCCGGGCAGGCTGGGCCCCCCAAGCTCAAGGTCCGCACACGCTCCATGTCCGACATCGGCGTAAGTCAGCGCTCGGCTGCCTATAGGAGCATGGAGAGGGCAGCCGCCAGCAGAGAGGCTACCATGGCAGCCCACCTGGCCAGGGAGGGAGGGGTGGCAGTGGGGGTACTGCCCAATGGGGAGGTGGGGACCTTGGATACCAGGGTCTCTGTGGCCCAGCTCCGACACTCATATCTGGAGAACGCCAACAGGAAGCCGGAGCTGTAGGTGGAACAGCATGTTTACTGACTCTTTAATCAGTTTGCTTTGCCTAACACTAATATAGACTCTCATCCTAATATGAGGCTTGAGATGTTTGTGATGAGATGAGTGCTTGTGTGTTTTTTGAGTGCAGTATATTGCATAATCAAACGTGATATCAAGAGATCTTCTAAGCCAGTATGGGTTTGTATTATTTGTTTAGCCAGCTGCTTGGACATATTCTGTTATTGTCAGCCTGTTGGGCAAAGTTGAAGGGTTTGTTGCATGTTGTGCTGTGTGTGGGTTCAGACACAATTGGGCTGGTGACAAAATCCCTCATTTTGGGGACAGTTAATTTTTGCGGTGTGATCGTCTTGTGCGTGACTTCACCACCTCTAACCTGGATGTCTGGATTGCTGTGGAAGAAAACTGACCTTGCCGTTCGTTCTCTCACTATTATCCTCCTTTTCTGTTGCCTTCGTCACTCTCTCCATCCCAACACGTGACCCTACAAAGGGAGACAACTAAAGTAGAGCTTACTGCCATGGAAGTAGATCCGGCTGCTGGGAGCGCTGATCGGGAGCGTGGCACAGCGCGGAGGCCGCGGCGCTACATCACCCCTGGAGACATCCGCAAGTCCTCTGAGAGATTTAGGACGCAACCCATAACCACCGCAGAGCGGCTAGAGTCTGATAGGTGAGAGGTTTAGGACAGTCCATAACCTCTGCAGAGCGGCTGGAGTCTGATAGGTGAGAGAGTTTAGGACAGTCCATAACCTCTGCAGAGTGATAGGTATTGAAGGCCCCGAGGGACAGGTCTCTCAGAAAAGGTACACAGAATACATTTGCTAAGATCACCAGTGGGTGTACTGTGGGCAGTGGCTTTTCTTTTTTCTCCTGGAGTTTGTGGGATACTTGGTGCAGACCATGGGGATTTTATGCTCTCAATAAATGTGTCTCTTGTGCCGTATAGCAAAAGACCATTCCTGAGTCTATTTGGATCAATGTCTTGTTTGTTTTGTCGTTTGTTTTCTCCCTCAGGTCTCGTCTGAGTCCAACCGAGCTACAGAACCCAGAAGGCAAGTAACAGTGGAGATTATTTGCTTTGTTTAGTTACCAACACCACTCTCAATTGAATAACTATTCATTAGCTAGATTGCTCACCATCTGACAACACAATGTATGGATGTGTCTGAGGGATTTGTTGAGGTTAACAAAGATTAGAAAGGTGTTGAACAAAAAATACACCTCCTCCAGATTAATTTACTGTGTCAGGCAGGGTGATTTTAGGTAACATGTGTTTGAGGTCAAGGAAATACATTCACACCAGGGTTGGGGTCAATTCGTAATTTCTGAAATGAATTAAATTCAACCCATTAATTGCACTCCTCAGTGGGTTTACCTTAGTATTGTGGATGTGTTGTGGACTGACAATTGTTCGCCCTTACCTTTTGCAGCTGACGAAGAGAAGCTTGATGAGAGAGCTAAGATGAGTGTGGCTGCTAAGAGGTCACTATTTAGGGTACAGTATCTGCCTTGTGTGTAGTTGTTTACATTGAGGGCCGGTTTCCCAGACACAGATTAAGCCTAGTCCTGAACTAAAAAGATTTCAATTGATATTCTCCATTGAGCATGCTTTCAGTCCAGGACTAAGGGAAACCGTCGCAAATAGTATATTCCCATGGTTTGATGCATGTTGTTGATGAGCAGAGATTTACTATAAGTATGTTTCTCTTCGTTCCACTCCACAGGAGCTGGAGAAAACCACAGATAGCGTCCCCAAACCGCGGTCCCGTAACCCTGCCGTGGAGAGGCGCCTGAGACGAGTCCAGGACCGTGCGCGCACCCAGCCTATCACCAATGAGGAAGTGGACATCGCTCACACGTACGTCTGTCACTCTCCGATCGTTGCTAAGTGCTGCCTTGCCGTCATTTTGTTTACAATGGAAGGGTAAAAAAAATGACGACACTTGGTCAATATAAAGATATTCTTTCCAATCTTTCTTCTTGTGATGCTCTTGTTTGACTCTTTTCCCCTGTCGGCTTCTTCTTTCTCTCCGATTCTCTCGTCTGCCGCTTTGTGACTTCTCTCGCTTTATCTCTCTTTCTCTCCCTCTCGTTATCTCTCTCTCTCTCTTTCTCACTCTCTCTCTCTCTCTCTCTCTCTGTGAATCCTTTCCCTATGTGACTGTCCCTGTCTATGTGGGACACTTTTCTGCACATAAAAAGTGTTTCTGCTCTGTCCTCACAATCGGTGACGGTCCACACCACAGTAGCACGTATCCCCAGCCCCACTGTAGTCAGCACCACCGTGACCAGTTACAGGTGTGTGTGTGTGTGTGTGTGTGAGAGCTCAAGACATGGGCTTACCATGGGTTTACCTAATTGATATACAATTAAACCTTGCATGCCTCCTCCCTTCTCTTGCTCCATGCAAGACTGATGTTTTTCACCTTCCGTTTAGCTTGACATTTTCTTGAGTGGCAATGCATGGATATTAACTTCTACTTCCTCAGAAACCCGGGTCCGGGAGCACCCCCCACCACCCCCACCAGTAAAAAAGCTGACTAGCATAGCCTAGCATAGCGTCACAAGTAAATACTAGCATCTAAATATCATTAAATCACAAGTCCAAGACACCAGATGAAAGATACACATCTTCTGAATCCAGCCATCATTTCTGATTTTTAAAATGTTTTACAGGGAAGACACAATATGTAAATCTATTAGCTAACCACGATAGCAAAAGACACAACTTTTTTTCCCCACCATTTTTTTCCTGCATAGGTAGCTATCACAATTTCGACCAAATAAAGATATAAATAGCCACTAACCAAGAAACAACTTCATCAGATGACAGTCTGATAACATATTTATTGTATAGCATATGTTTTGTTAGAAAAATGTGCATATTTCAGGTATAAATCATAGTTTACCATTGCAGCCACCATCACAACTCTCACCAAAGCAACTAGAATAACTACAGAGACCAACGTGAATTACCTAAATACTCATCATAAAACATTTCTGAAAAATACACAGCGTACAGCAAATGAAAGACAAAGATCTTGTGAATCCAGCCAATATTTCAGATTTTTTAAGTGTTTTACAGCGAAAACACAATATAGCATTATATTAGCTTACTACAATAGCCAACCACACAACAGCATTGATTCAGGCCAACAATAGCGATAACGAATAAACCAGCAAAAGATATATTTTTTTTCACTAACCTTCTCAAACTTCTTCAGATGACAGTCCTATAACATCATATTACACAATACATATAGAGTTTGTTCGAAAATGTGCATATTTAGCGGCACAAATTGTGCTTATACAATGAGAATAGTAGCCAAGCTGCCAACAATATGTCGGGAGAAATCTTGGGAGAGGCACCTAATCTAATCAGTAACTAATCCTAAACATGACTAAAAAAATACAGGTTGGACAGCAAATGAAAGATACATTAGTTCTTAACCACACTGCTATCCTTATGCTTAACGCTAACTTTAAATCACAACCAAAAAGCACATGATTGTTTTCTTGACTTCTTACAATACCCAATTTTGACTTTGTGTTTGGGCTATCTAGTGGAAACAATGAAATGATGACCTCTTCCTAAATATTTGGTCACATGACTCGTTTTGTGTACGGTTTCCTAGAAAGAAAGGGTGACTCAACATACCCCAACTCTCCCCTACTGCTTTCAGTGTTGTTTGTACTCTTTAAGGGATAGTTCACCTAAATTACAAAATGACATATTGGGATTCCTTGTAAACAGTCCGTGGACAAGATAAGACAGCAATCCATGCTGTCTTTGGTTTTGGTTATATTTTTTGCTTTCGTTTACCTAGCCATGTCATTTTGTAATGCGGGTGAGAACTATCCCTTTAAGTTCCTATGTTGAAATGTGTCACACGTCTTCTAAAGCTATGACTGAGGGAGAAAAGGTCAAAGGTGAAGCCAGTTAAAGCTCAGCGTGTCAGGTTCACGTGTGGGGCGAGCGTGTCGCACCCGGTTTGTTTACCGACTGAGGTTAAACTTAACACGCTGAGAGAACCCAACCGTCCATATCCTCTAGTGCAGATGGCCGACTGCGTGAGCACCATGATTATCTCAGTGCGGGCCTCACACATCTACTTATAACTCCTGTTGCTGCCCAATGGCTGCATCTTGATTCTCCACCCTTCTCCAAAAGTATGCACTTGCCAATGCTTACTACCCTTATCCGCCATCCCGCGTGCTCTGCTCTCCTATGCCTTTAAATCCACGACAGGGAGTGTACAACTGCACTCTTTGAGAGAAGGGTGGGGAATCGGGGTGCAGCGTTTCGGTATCATGTTCTGATCAGGAATATCAATGACTTGACTTGATGCTGTTCACAGGATACTGTACGTGCTTTATGGAGATGAGGAGTTCGTTTGATCACAAGTGTCACCAGGACTTAAGCGTTATTGTGTTCATGTGGTTGAGCTCAGTGCAATCTTCGGATTTGTCTGACTATTAACAATGTAGTATTGCTACTTCACAGAATGTGTTTTGATGACCTACTTGATCATCTAGCATGTTGGCATGCTCTTGCTAGATACTGTCCGTCAATTGTACAGTATGGTGCATTATAATACAGTGTTACATATGGCCCTACAGCTGTTAACTCATAGCAGCACAATCTGCACTCATCCCCTGTGTGTGTGTGTGTGTGTGTGTGTGTGTGTGTGTGTGTGTGTGTGTGTGTGTGTGTGTGTGTGTGTGTGTGTGTGTGTGTGTGTGTGTGTGTGTGTGTGTGTGTGTGTGTGTGTGTGTGTGTGTGTGTGTGTATGCTTCCTCCTTCCCAGCCTGCAGGAGGCATCGCAGCACGGCTCTATGGTGCGGAGCAGTGGAGAGCAGGACGGGGAGAAAGAAAGGGAGAGGGAGGCCCAGCCTAAAGGAGATGGAGCAGGGCCTGGGCCTGGCCCTGAGGAGATAATGGAGGACCTGGGTCCAGATGAGCCCGACCTTTCAACTCTCAGGTAAAAAGCGAGAATGTGCTCAACTCTTATCCTCTTATGTAAACACATTAAAGGGTGTTTGGAAGCAAAACTAGATCACATTGGAAAAAAATAGCAAAAAGCCAGCATTCACTTCATAAGTTGCAATTGAAGCTTGGTTTTAATTATTTTTGAACTCATGGCAACATGTCTTACATTTTACAACTTGATTTGAGATGGGTCCTCACCCTGAAAGAAGTCTATGGGCCAGGAGAAACTGTAATCCATGTTTCTTTCAAATATCCACTAAAAACTTCAGCTAACTTTACTTAGCGTTAGCTAACATTCAATGGCAGTGATGGGGACAGAGACCCTATAGTGACAGACCACACACTGACATACAGTATGTTACCTTTCCCCTCACAGCCTTGCAGAGAAGATGGCCCTGTTCAACCAGCTGTCTCAGCAGCCCTCAAAGCCTGCTGCAGAGGGGGCCGGGGCCTCCAGGGGCGACACCCGACAGCGCCGAGCCAACAGCCGCTTCCAGACCCAACCTATTACCCAGGGAGAGGTGGATCAGGTATAGAGTCCTGCCCTTCTCTCAACCCAGATAGACAATGGACATGTTTCACTTATCCGCCCTTGTCCAGAAGTGTGCACATGGATTTTTAAGCGTAGGAATGATTTAAGCAGTGGCTGGAGGGAGGTTCCACCATTGTTAAATCCATGCGAGATAGTGTGCAAATGCACACCTAGGGATAACGGTGGAGAATCGGCACCACAAAATGATGGGCTTCCTTTCTCTTGCTCTTCAAAACTGTAGCCTCTAAGTGTCAAGCCTTACTCCGAGGACCAGTTTCCCTGACCCAAATTAAGCCTCGTCCTGGACTAAAACACCACCGATGGAGATTCTCCATGTTTTTGGAAACTGTTCCTGAGAGTATGTCGTAATGCACAAACTAGTTTCTCTTTGCCCCGATACAACTACAGGTTGATCATTCTGTGTAAACACCAAACAACTTACACAATCACGCAATTAGTAAGTGCTCCAAGTCTCAAGAAAATATTCCAGAAAAGCAGCCTAATATTGAACTGAAACATTCATGTGAACTGGTATAAAACAACCCTCTCAGTGAAGTCATGCTGTGTCCGTACAGGAGATAGATCCTATGGTTACCGCTCTTCCTCCTCCACCTCCTCCTCCGTTGACCAAGAGAGAACAAGTAGGAGCCTGCCTAGCAACCTGCCTGAACATTGCTGCTGACTGGTAGTGGCCTGCTCATAGCATTCTAAAAGCTTGTAAGCGTTCGTTTGGCGAGCCGTGACGCCTATTAACAGTATGCTTGGCGTTACGGCTCGGTTAATGAAGATGTTGAAATGCTCGGCCCTCACAGAGTCCATGGTTTTCATTCAGGCGTTCACTTCGAAGATATGACGTAACCACATAGTGCGTCGTTCATATAGCCGTGAAGGACGACAGTATGTCGTGACATTATGCTGCTACGTCGTGCTTGCTTGCAGAAGACTTTGGCATGGAAGCGCCGTCGTGTTTAGCGAATGCAACGATGTTCTGGGGCAAGATGCTTGAGTATCGTGTTAGCGAGAGAGTTCTGCTCTTCTAAAATGCTTATCCAGTGGCTGAATAAGTATGCATGAACACTTTAGTAATAATGTTTTTAGGAATGTATTAGAGTCAGATGCATGCAATGTTGGTTCTTGTGCGACTGCTGTCTTGCCTTGAAAATAGAGTGTACAGTAAAGGTGAATGCATACAGATTTGGCTGGAATGTTGTAGGTTTAATTCATGTTGATTAAGTCGATAGAGGGCATCGCGTTTCGACCTATCATCAAAGATGGTAGGGAGGTTGTGTTCATGCATGCTGCTTGGTTCACTGTAGGTGAAGGTCATTTTAAGAAGGGCAAAGGGTAAGTGCTCACTTTCAGGTGAACATCACAGAAGAGAATCACTCCTAAAAAGCAGGATGAATTATAATGCGTAACAGTTTAATGCTACGATTATGCACTGCTAAAGACAATGACATCTTACAGTGCCTTCCATTGGTCACTTATTATGAATGGGGTAAATGGGATATGGTCAGAGGCAATGACTTGTGAATTGTGATATTATTTGTATGACAGGTATATATGTTGTCATACTTGAGTAAAAGTAAAGACACCTTGATAGAAAATGACTCAAGTAAAAGTCGAAATCACTCAGTAAAATTCGACTTGAGTAAAAGTCTAAAAGTATTTGGTTTAAAATATACTTAAGTATCAAAAGTAAAAGTATACATCATTTCAAATTCCTTATATTAAGCAAACCAGATACCCCCAAAAAACGACTTAAGTAGTACTTTAAAGTATTTTTACGTAAGTACTTTACACCACTGCCCTGCCTTGTCTAAGGCATGTTTTGTTTAGATTTGGCGATAGTGTTTTTGTATGACCAAATGTGAAGAGCTGCTCTACTTGGTCGGTTTCATCTCTTACTGTATCTGTTCTGACTGCATGTTGTCCTTTCCCTATCCCTTTATCCCTCCGTGTCCCCCGCCACTCATCCGTCCATTCATTTATTCATCCCTCCCTCCATCCCTTCTCGCGCTTCCTGCAGCTGCAGAACAGAGGGGGAGGGGTCAAGCTGGAGCCGCTGTCTGCCTCTCTGGTCCGCTCCGTGGCAGCCGTCACCTCCCAGGTCTCGGTCGCCACGGTAACCGCGGCGACTTCCAGCGGCAGCGACGTCCACCTCGGGAAATCTACGGCCGTTCACTACAACCCCCCCACCACCACCACCCCCACCACCACCACCACCACCACCCAGGAGAGGGGAGGGGTGAGGTGTGTGTGTTTTCTCATGTTATGACATGGTGTCAAATAATTCAGCCTTCACTGGTATTGAAACCATGAACTGTCTGTCTGTCTGTGTCTGTCTGTCTATTTCATTCTCTCTCTGTCTGTCTGTGTCTGTCTGTGTGTGTGTGTGTGTGTGTGTCTGTCTGTCTGTCTGTTTCTCTCTCTCTCTCTCTGCCCCCCCCCCCCCCCCCCTTCTCTCTCAGGTACTTCAGCCTGACCAAGTGCGGTGACTCCTCCAGTTTCCCTGAACCAGATCTGTACTCCCCTGGCCCTCCCCTTTCAGAGCAGCAACCACAGCAGCAGGCTCACAGTAGAGGAGCCGGAGAGAGAGGAGGAGACAGTGGCGTCGCTCCTGGAGCCAGTCGCTCCTCCACTGGCCACAGAGAGAGAGAGGAGGAGGAGGATGTGTGGGGGGGAGGAGGAGGGGCCAGCCGAGAGGAGAGGGAGAGCTGTGGTAGTAGTGGTGCTGGAGGCAGCAGCAGTAAGGGAAGGCGCCACTCCCCCGACAGCAGACAGCAGCGCTATCAGCCCCCAGCCCCAGAGCCCCAGTCCCAGCCGCGGCACGGCAACAGTAGCCAGCGGGAGTCCGTCGAGCTTCCCTCTTCGAGGCACGGGAGGGGTGAGTTGCTGGTGGAGCCCAGGCAGCACAGAGACAGAGAGAGAGACAGAGATAAATACGGCAGTAGCAGCAGCATCACCCTGGAGAGGGAAGAGCACGGGAGCTACCTGGGAGAGACACACAGCTCAGAGAGACACACAGAGCTGCAGCACACAGCAGACAGAGCGAGCACACGGAGCAGCAGGAGCAGGGAACTCCTCTCAGGTAGGAAACACAGACCATTGTATACCTCCCAAAGGGCACCCTATTCCCTACGTAGCGCGTTACTTTAAACAATGCTGAACAAACATGCATGTGGATGAGAGGAATATTTATATGCATTCATTATACGGACGGTTGATGCAGTCAAGACGTTTTTTCCAATTCAGAAGAGTGCACTATATGGGGCATATGGCACCATTTGGGATGCAGACCAGAGACCGAGAGGACAAGGGAAATATCTTATTGTCTCATGGATTATGCAGCATCTTAATTGCATGCCTCTTTCCATTGGCTACACACTGCCTCCGTTGGTTTGATTTGTCTTAACGCCTAAATGCGTCTGTGCCCATCACATCACGGACACGATCTGACAGACAGGAAGACTAGAGACATGGCTTCAGCTGAATCTAATTAGCATATTTCTGCATGCATTTGTCCCGGCGGCTCCCTTTGTCTGCAAATGCAGGACCACTCTCACTGACGGGTCGTCTGTAATTGCGATTCCAAATGGAAATCGAGTATGATTGAGGTGTGGATATGTTTCTGTGGATGCCGTGGATGGGATGTCAGTGTTGCAGGCTTTGGTTTACGCATTGGCATCGTGCTCCGCCGTGCCGGTAGGGTAGATAGACAGTGCAGATAGGCAGTGTAACACGGCTGACCCTATCCGTCTGTGTGTCTGGATGACTGTCAGCATACATCGTGTCCAGAGGACGCAGGGTCGTCTTTTATTAAAGCATGCGAGAGAGAGAGAACGCTCGTAGAGAACAATGGAAAGGAACCCTAAAAGGAACGGGGGAACAATTGCCCGTGCGTGAACGAGCACGGACATTATAGACGACGTCTGAGCATTGGAGACCGCGTGAACTGAACACTGATCCTGACGATTGTATGCACAATCATGGCAGTCGCGAATGTGTGTCTGTACGCGGTGTGCGCACGTGCGTATGTGTGCGTGTGTGCTATGAGGGGCTGCTATTGGGGTCTGCTTCTCCCCCTGTGTGAGTATTGATTACATGGTGGATTTATTACAATGCAATTTCTGTGTGCGTGTGTGTGTGTGGCTGTCTATATGTCCACAGACACCGAGCACACCAGTGTGTCATTGAGAACTGTGACAACAGCGTCAGCGTCCAGGAGTGTGTCTCACACCTCCAGTAACCAGCAGAAACAGCAGCAGATCCAGTCTTTCAGCCAGTCTCCCCCACAAACTGAGCCCCAGCCCTACTCCAAACCTCACCGGCACTTCACCCAGGAACCGCCAGCCCAATCCCAGCCCAAGCCCCAGGAAAGGGAGAGGAGCGTCACCCAGCCACTTCCCAAGTCTTACTCTCAGCTAATCCCACACACTCAACCCAGTCCCCAGTCCTTATCCCAGCCTCCTCCTCCCCAGACCGCCCCCCAGACTCTGCCCAAGCCCGCGTCCTTCCCTCAGCCGCCGGGCAAGTCTCAGTCCCTGCCTCTGGACTACAGTGACGACATCACAGGACACAGTGTCTCCGACCTCCTCTCTCCCGGCGAAACAGAACTCTCAGAGATGTCCTCCAAACAGATGTCCATCAAAGAAAGGTTAGTCTGTGCCGGGGTTTCTGTGATGGGGTAACAATTCCAACTGCGGTTCAAATGGGGGTGCTTACATGGCAGTACTGTACATACGTTTCCAGAAATACTGGTTGGAGGATTCCAAATCTCCTGTTTATTCCCTTCTGATGCCAGAGAATCTTCCATCCATCATTTCTATACTTATGGGAAAGTTACCGGAGTTTTGTAATTGTCTGAATGGGCTCTCTGTAAAGTAGGGCACTATATAGGGAATAGGCAGCCATTTGGGGCACCCTCAGAGTCCCCCTGTGTCCTTGTGGGATCTAAGTTTCTGCCTCTCTTCGAGGTGAAAGTGATTTATTTCTGGTCACTGTGTATTTTCCCTCTTTGTTCCTGGAGAGAGGAGATGTAGGAGACGAAGATCAGGCTGCAGCCTGTAGACATCCTTAGGTTGTGTCCCAAATGGCACCTGTGTCCTGTTCCCTATATATTGCACTACTTATGACCTGACTGCATTCCAAATCCCACTGCGCCAACCCCCTACCCCCCCAAAAAAGTAGTGAACTATAAAGGGAATAGGGTGTCATTTGGGATGGATGCTTAGAGATTAAAAACAGTTTCAGTAGATTTAGCTACTGTTCTACAGTACTGCTCTCATGTTGGCCCTGTCAGACTGTTAGTTACACGGTTTCCATGCAATTGGCGACAGATTTTCATGCGAATATTCCAAAATCCGCAAAAAGAAAATATGCGCATTTTTCCACCAGTGGTGTGTTTCCACCAAACGGACTTGTTGTGTATAAAAGCCAGTGCATGATGATGTAGTTCATGGTGAAGAGGTTAACCTCTCTCTCTCTCTCTCTCTTTCGTTCCTTCTCTCTCCCAGGCTGGCCCTGCTGAAGAAGTGTGGTGAAGAGGTTAACCTCTCTCTCTCTTTCTTTCCTTCCCTCTCCCAGGCTGGCCCTGTTGAAGAAGTGTGGTGAAGAGGTTAACCTCTCTCTCTCTCTCTTTCGTTCCTTCTCTCCCCCAGGCTGGCCCTGCTGAAGAAGTGTGGTGAAGAGGTTAACCTCTCTCTCTCTCTCTTTCTTTCCTTCCCTCTCCCAGGCTGGCCCTGCTGAAGAAGTGTGGTGAAGAGGTTAACCTCTCTCTCTCTCTCTCTCTCTCTCTCTCTCTCTTTCCTTCCCTCTCCCAGGCTGGCCCTGCTGAAGAAGTGTGGTGAAGAGGTTAACCTCTCTCTCTCTTTCTTTCCTTCCCTCTCCCAGGCTGGCCCTGTTGAAGAAGTGTGGTGAAGAGGTTAACCTCTCTCTCTCTCTCTTTCGTTCCTTCTCTCCCCCAGGCTGGCCCTGCTGAAGAAGTGTGGTGAAGAGGTTAACCTCTCTCTCTCTTTCTTTCCTTCCCTCTCCCAGGCTGGCCCTGCTGAAGAAGTGTGGTGAAGAGGTTAACCTCTCTCTCTCTCTCTCTCTCTCTCTCTCTCTCTTTCCTTCCCTCTCCCAGGCTGGCCCTGCTGAAGAAGTGTGGTGAAGAGGTTAACCTCTCTCAACCCTCTCTCTCTTTCTTTCCTTCCCTCTCCCAGGCTGGCCCTGCTGAAGAAGAGTGGTGAAGAGGTTAACCTCTCTCTCTCTCTCTCTTTCTTTCCTTCTCTCTCCCAGGCTGGCCCTGTTGAAGAAGTGTGGTGAAGGGGTTAACCTCTCTCTCCCTCTCTCTCTTTCTTTCCTTCCCTCTCCCAGACTGGCCCTGTTGAAGAAGTGTGGTGAAGAGGTTAACCTCTCTTACTCTCTCTCTCTCTCTCTTTCTTTCCTTCCCTCTCCCAGGCTGGCCCTGCTGAAGAAGAGTGGTGAAGAGGTTAACCTCTCTCTCTCTCTCTTTCTTTCCTTCCCTCTCCCAGGCTGGCCCTGCTGAAGAAGAGTGGTGAAGAGGTTAACCTCTCTCTCTCTCTCTCTCTCTCTCTTTCTTTCCTTCACTCTCCCAGGCTGGCCCTGCTGAAGAAGAGTGGTGAAGAGGACTGGAGGAACAGGATCAATAAGAAGCAGGAAGTGGTGAAGGTGGCTGTGACTGAGAGACACTCCACAGTACAAGGACAGGGATGGGAGGCAGAGCAGACCTACAAGAAGAAGGTGAGACTACACACCTCCAAATTGAATCTAGAAAGAGAAGCCCCATTTTGAGATACACACAAACACACTCTATGGAGATTCCCTGTACTGCACTATAACTACAACAGTACAACAGTACAACACGCAGCATCCCCACACCTCACAAAATGTCTATTGAGATCATGTGATGATGAATGAAATGTGTTTCAACAGCCCAGACTTTGTCCTACTGAACCATCGTTACTCAACCCGTTACCCAGACAGTACTAAATGATTACAGTCAGGTGGATTTAGATGCATTCGCATAAAACGTTCTTGTAATACTTAAAGTTAAAGATGCACTCTCAAACTTTTTGTTCACGAACGTGAGGCTCACCTTCCAAAAGCGGTCCCTGTTTTTTGTGTACTACGTCATCCCGTTTCGTGACACGTTACACATTTGTTGTGCTTACCATCTTTAAGTAGTCTCATTAGGGCACTCTTCCTGGTTGCCATTTTAAAGGGGCCTCTCGTGGTCTTTATGTGAGGGTGCCTTTCATTTCCCCCTTGCCATTCATCAGCCCCATCTGCTCCAGTGTGAGCTCAGCTCAGCTTAGTGGGCTGGTGCCCCCTTTATCCCAATTGGCTCCCTGTTGTGCCCTTCTTTTAACCATAGTTTGACCACAGCCCTATGGGCCTTGATCAAAAGAAGTGCACTGTATAGGGAACAGGGTGCTATTTGGGACCAGTGCCTGGGGCCAACACAGCCCTGCATGGAACATATGGCCCAGTCTCCCTGTGGAATTAGCAATCTGGGGCCTTGGAGAAATCTCTTTTCTACTTTACACTGGGACAAGAGCAAGTCACAATTGCTCACTCTGATTGAAGATTGAGTTCCACTTAAACTAGTGCTAATGCCACCAATATGTCATTTGACAATATGGTTACAGAATGGCATGTGATTATATGTATTGTTTAATGTACAGTATTTTTACTGTACAGTATTACGTTGAATGAATGAATTAGTCTACTCTATGCCACCTCACGGAAATTCTGGTTTAACTGAGCATATTCAGTTCAGATTATATCTAAAACAGAGACACTGACTTCTTGGAATAATTGAGTCGCCCCTCCTTTCTGTTAATGATGCACCCCATTGTGCTGTAATCTGGGTTAAATCCTGTCTGTTTGTGTACTTAATACTTCATGTTAAATCCTCCCGTTGATCACACTTCTAAGCCTCATGTTACAGTAGCAACAGTAATGGGTTGGGGCTAGGGTTGTAATTGAAAGATTTTGGGGAGTGGCCAGTTGGGCTAGTAGACCACAATTTCTACTAGCCAAGGTGACATTCTACTAGCCATTGTACTAGCCAAGATTCCAATATTTGATAAGTCAACATTTCTGTCTTGTTTGGCACATTTTCTACTAGGCTAGCCTGGCACTAGCCTTCTCCCTTTGAACATGTTCTGTGTTTCCCCTGTCTTCAGGAGGAAGTGATGGTCATTGATGAGTTCGCTGCTGTCACTGTGTCTGACCAGCTGTGGGTAAGGCCTGACTGGTGCTGTGCCCCAGTGCCAACGGTGGTCCACTGAGCTCTGTGTGTGACCTGCTGCTTCTTTCAGTCTCTTCTGTTCTGTTGTTCAGTGTTGCTGTGGTCTGATGAGGTTTGCAAAATATTTTGAACTTTCCCTCAATTCCCAGGTTGTTCAGAAATCCCGGTGGAAGAATTCCCCAATTTTCCTAGTTATTCCCTCCTTGGAAAACCTGGAAATTTTGGGAAAATTACCAGAAATTTGCTACTCTAGTTGTTCACTGCTCTTCAGTGTTGCTGTTCACTGCTCTGCAGTGTTGCTGTTCACTGCTCTTCAGTGTTGCCGTTCACTGCTCTTCAGTGTTGCCGTTCACTGCTCTTCAGTGTTGCCGTTCACTGCTCTTCAGTGTTGCCGTTCACTGCTCTTCAGTGTTGCCGTTCACTGCTCTTCAGTGTTGCCGTTCACTGCTCTGCAGTGTTGCCGTTCACTGCTCTGCAGTGTTGCCGTTCACTGCTCTGCAGTGTTGCCGTTCACTGCTCTTCAGTGTTGCCGTTCACTGCTCTGCAGTGTTGCCGTTCACTGCTCTGCAGTGTTGCCGTTCACTGCTCTGCAGTGTTGCCGTTCACTGCTCTGCAGTGTTGCCGTTCACTGCTCTGCAGTGTTGCCGTTCACTGCTCTGCAGTGTTGCCGTTCACTGCTCTTCAGTGTTGCCGTTCACTGCTCTGCAGTGTTGCCGTTCACTGCTCTGCAGTGTTGCCGTTCACTGCTCTTCAGTGTTGCCGTTCACTGCTCTTCAGTGTTGCCGTTCACTGCTCTTCAGTGTTGCCGTTCACTGCTCTGCAGTGTTGCCGTTCACTGCTCTGCAGTGTTGCCGTTCACTGCTCTGCAGTGTTGCCGTTCACTGCTCTGCAGTGTTGCTGTGGTCGGATGCTATCCTACCTCTGACGGTTTGTGGCTGTGTTATGGGATGCCGGTGATGGACTTGACTCTGCTTCTTTTTCCCTAAGCTTCCGATTGAACTTCTTGCACTTTGCTCGGTTTGAAGTCAATATAGCTAGCTACGCTTATAGTGTTCAGAGATAAGATGCGATGTGTTTGTTGCTGCCGGTCACTGCTTGTTTTTTGCTTCAAAATGTTTGCTTTTTGAACTGCACACTGCATAGTAGTGATGGAGAGAGACTTGATTCACACAGGGGTTCTTCCTTTAAACGTTTTGAGCTCATGCTGCAACCGTTTGTGGTAGACGGTGGTAAATTGCGTCGTCTCAGCAACTATGGCGGACGCTTAAATGACGCGCCATAGAATTCTGCGGCACCCCGCAGGCTGTGCTGCGGTACGCCGCGACTTTTAAAGGAAGAACCACTGTCCCAAGTCAGTAGTGACAGAAACAAATGGCCTCTCTTCATGACTGTATCACAGACTGTCACTGAGACAGTCGTCGCTGGCTTGTCTAGACCAGGGTTTCCCTTATTCGGTTCTGGGGTCCCGCCTGTGTGTACGTTTTAGTTTTTGCCCTAGCACTCCACAGCTGATTCAAATAATCAAAGCATGATGATGGTTATTTGAATCAGCTGTGTGGTGGGTGTTAGATACAGCAGCTGCAATGTGCATTGCCCGTTACCGATTAATTCGTATTCAAGCGCCTCTGTATGTGTTCATGATTAAACGTTTAACACTTGCACGCCAGTGGTGGCTGGTGGGACTTTCAATCGGAGAACGGGCTCATAGTAATGGATGGAACGGAATAAATGGAATGGTATCAAACACATCAAAGACATTGTTTCATGAGTTGGATAGTGTTCCATTTTTTTCCATTCCAGCCATTGCTATGTGTCGTCCTCCCCTCACCAGACTCCACTGTTGCATGTCTTTGCATTTCATGTGACGTGTACGGATGTGAGGGGCTCAGGCGATGGTGCTCTGGAGATGTGGTCTCTCTTTTAAAGGGGGAAATGCACTGTGAACCAGATAAAAGTTTGACTGGGGAACGCCGGCTCAGTCTGCTTCAGCCATGGAAACATCATCATGACTTCAGACTTGATTTATCCAAAATAATCTCTGTGAGTTGTCCCTCAGTGGCTCTCAGTATCTCGCTCTGGGTCTCTTAGTCACAATTATCATTTCTGGTTTGGAATGGTGTGGTCTCTCTCCTTTGCATCCTTTCTCCAGTAGTGTTGGGGCGGTATTCAGATTTTCCCCGGTATACCCCGGTATACGGTATGATCATATACCTGGCTGCACAACCACATTCTCTAGCATCCCTCTGTATATGTCTGCCTGATTGTAACTTTCTTCCCCATCCCTCTCCATTGCCTCCCTCCACCATCTCTTCTCCTCTTATCCACGTATCCAATCACCTCTGTCCTTAGGAGCCTGTCTTTTCCTCCACATATTTTCCTCCAATCTCCCTTGGCCATAAGTGCCAAGTTATTGACCTTCATAGTCAGGTAAGAACACGCACCGGACCAGCCACGTTTCACTGTTCTGCTTGGGCTGTGTCTCAAATTGCACCCCATTCCTTATGTAGTGCACTACTTTTGACCAGGGCACATACGGCTCTGGTCACCTATCCCGTATTTAGGGAACTACTTTTGACCAGAATCCTATGGGGCCTGGTCGAAAGTAGGGCATTATATAGGGATTAGGGTGTCATTTAAGAGTCAGCCGGTGGTCTTCCATTGTCCCTTCATGCATGTCATTGAAAGGTTAGGTGATTATGCATCTGTCTTTTCCCTGTCCACTAAAATCTAAGTTGGTTACGTTAATGATTGTGCACACGATTTGAACCCCTCCCCCTATTGCTACTTATCTTACTGTACTCTTGTCTCTTTGTTTTGTGTGTATGAGTAGTAGTACACCTCTATGGGATAGTCCTACAAAGGCAAAGCCACTGTACTGTGCTGCTATCATTTCCAAGGTTTTGTGGTTTTGTCCTCATATAAATCAGAGCAGTTGTGGCTGGTGTCACTAAGTCGGAGGATGGACTCATTGTGATGGCTGGAACAGAATTGTTGCAGCCTAATGGCTATGACTCATCCTCCGTTCACCAGCCACTACTGATTTCCACTTTTATTTTCTCTCATATTATCAGAGTGATACAGTGACCTTCAGTGGTGTAGTGGAGGGTAAACACTATTTATGCACCTTTTTTATTTTGCGTGAGCATTTACCCACCTTTTGCTGAAAACAAATGCATTTAAAGTATAGGGAGCATTACTTTAGTCACAGCGAGCGGCGATCAACGTTTTACAAACCTATTTATTCACTAATACATCACTGGTGACTTCACTGTACAGCATTTAACCCTATGTGAAAACCCTGTACTAACCAGTAGGTAACAGTGTGTAACTGTGTGTGTTCAGAGGATGGGAGAGGAGATGGAGAACCAGGCTCAGATGTCCATAGAGGAGAGGAAGCAGATGATCTCAACACGGGAGGAGTCCTGGGTGTCTAAAGGCAAGGGGGTGGCCAACGACTCCACCCAGTACACTGTGGCTGCACGCATGGTCAAGAAAGGTTAGTACACTGTGGCTGCACACATGGTCAAGAAAGGTTAGTTCACAGGGGCTGCACACATGGTCAAGAAAGGTTAGTACACTGTGGCTGCACACATGGTCAAGAAAGGTTAGTTCACAGGGGCTGCACACATGGTCAAGAAAGGTTAGTACACTGTGGCTGCACACATGGTCAAGAAAGGTTAGTTCACAGGGGCTGCACACATGGTCAAGAAAGGTTAGTTCACAGGGGCTGCACACATGGTCAAGAAAGGTTAGTACACTGTGGCTGCACACATGGTCAAGAAAGGTTAGTACACTGTGGCTGCACACATGGTCAAGAAAGGTTAGTTCACAGGAGCTGCACACATGGTCAAGAAAGGTTAGTACACTGTGGCTGCACACATGGTCAAGAAAGGTTAGTACACTGTGGCTGCACACATGGTCAAGAAAGGTTAGTTCACAGGGGCTGCACACATGGTCAAGAAAGGTTAGTTCACAGGGGCTGCACACATGGTCAAGAAAGGTTAGTACACTGTGGCTGCACACATGGTCAAGAAAGGTTAGTTCACAGGGGCTGCACACATGGTCAAGAAAGGTTAGTACACTGTGGCTGCACACATGGTCGAGAAAGGTTAGTTCACAGGGGCTGCACACATGGTCGAGAAAGGTTAGTACACTGTGGCTGCACACATGGTCAAGAAAGGTTAGTACACTGTGGCTGCACACATGGTCAAGAAAGGTTAGTACACTGTGGCTGCACACATAGTCGAGAAAGGTTAGTACACTGTGGCTGCACACATAGTCGAGAAAGGTTAGTACACCTTGGCATCACACATGGTCAAGAAAGGTTAGTACACTGTGGCTGCACACATGGTCGAGAAAGGTTAGTACACCTTGGCATCACACATGGTCAAGAAAGGTTAGTACACTGTGGCTGCACACATGGTCAAGAAAGGTTAGTACACCGTGGCTGCACGCATGGTCAAGAAAGGTCAGAGCACGGCCCACTGATGGTCAACTTATCCGGTCCGCATGCTTCCCAGCCAAAACATTACATTTTTTTGTTCAGCTGTTCGTTCACACAAAATATGTTCTCGAGGCAGGCCGAAGTTTGTAAGCCAAAGTCTACGCACCTTTGTTGGTGATTGGGCAACAGTAGGGATTCTTCAATTAAGTGTAGGTTGTCATTGTCAACGACAGACGACAGACGACTCGTTTTCATGCAATTGTTTTCACTTGAGAAATACTGCACCAAACATCCTAGTTAGATGTAACATTGCATGTCTAAGATCTCCTGGGCAAAAACTTCTAAATGAATGACAGATTTCTGGAGTTATCTTAGATGAATTCTGACTATTTTGAGGAAGTGTATACTGGCTACGGTGTCTCAAGGTGGACAAACGGTACTATTGCAGCTTTTTTCTCGTTTTTCAAGTGAAGGTCGAAGGTATGCGAGCACACCTGTTCGTTTTGCCTTGCGGAGTTCGGGCTAGGCGCCAGCCAAACCAGAGCATGTGCAAGTCCACTGACGCTACCCAACTACAAATAAATAAAAAAATATATAACATCAAAACACTATTTATTTCACAAGGGGAATGAATAGGCAGGAAGGCAGATATATAACCACCATACATAACAACAGATGAGATGATCACGACAACTACACACCGATAGATATTAAAACAAGACGTTTTCTTTTAGAAAACCAAATCTCTATTTTTTTATGTAAATGGCATGTTCTTGAAGGGTTCAGACACTTCACTTCCTCATCCTCGTTGTGCAGTACGGGGCCACTGAAAAAACACGATCAAAGGTTCCAAAAACATTACTTTTAGAAATGGCAAATCTCTCTGCACGGTGATGCAGATCTTTAAATGTTGTACACGTGGAATTGTGCCATTCCTAACTTTATCCGCAAGGTTCTATTCAATTTTGTTGAAACTCGAGTGATTACCTCTCTCTCCATTCTACAGGTAACTGCCGAAATAAAGGAAACCTTGAAAAAACGAGGGATACAAAGAATATTTGAAAGCAGCTGCTTCCACACAGGAAGTTCCAGACATTTGTACAATATATGCCAAGGTGCATTGAAGCTGTTCTGGCAGTGGCCCAAAGCCCTATTAAGACACTATGTCGGTGTTTCCTTTATTTTGGCAGTTACCTGTAGCGGCAGGCTACACGGAGAAGGGAACAGCTGGATAGGGGAAACGGCTCGAGTGGCACAAAAGTAGTGAACATAACGTTGCGGATCGAGTTCAGAATGACACGGCTTCATTTGTACAACATCTAAAGACCTGCATCGCTATGCTGAGATCTTTGCTGTTTCTAAAAGGACGTATAGGGTGGTTTTTGTTCGTGGTTTTTTCAGGGCCCCCATGTTGCACAACAAGGATGAGAAAGGTATTCGCTGTTTGGGGTAAGTTGATAAAAACAAGTGAAATCACAAGAAAGGTTTCTGGACCCTAGAGGATAGTATGATTTTCTTTCCTCTCAGTGTGTGTGTGGTTGTGTTTGCAGGTCTGGCAGCCTCCTCCTCAGCCATCAGCCCCATCCTGTCTCCTGTCTCCACCAAACTCAAGAGCAACGTGCCTGTCATCAAACCGCAGGAGGGTCAGTCATACACTTAATGAAAGATGCAATGTAGGACTGGAGAATTCCAAGTACTTTCCCCCCAATTTTTCTGAAATCCTGGTTGGAGGACACATGGATTTCCTGCTAATTCCCTCCTGATTCAAGGAACCTTCCAACCGGGATTTGGAGAACGTTACCAGAACTGTTACCACAACATGACCATACTATATCTGTCAGGAGTATTTGTAACTCTGTCTGATCTGGTGTTTTATCCATCCAGAAATCGAAGCCAGACCAGAGATGAACTTGGAGTCAGATGAAAAGCTGGATAAATTGGAGACATTTTTGGGACGTCTGAACAGTAAAGGTTGGTGCTAATCGTTTTTTCAGTTGCCTCGACCCACGCCATCAAATGCTTTTCAGTGACGTAACTGGCTCAAGATGTTTCAAGAGTGTTGTGAGACAGAAGATGAAATATCGAATACCAGTGTGGGCTTGTGAGGAAGGAAGCTATTCTGTTAATCAAGCATCGGGAAGTCTGCTACAGTAGTCATTTACAGTAGTGATTGGACCTTTACTGTGTTTCTATCAGTGGCAGGTCTTCAGGAGACCGCCCTAACAGTGACAGAGAGGGAGTAGATGGGCTCCTGCCGTATGGGCTGCTCTGGCTTGGACAAGGCTTACTTTACTGTGTTCCCCCCTAGTGGCAGCTCTTCAGGAGACCACTCTGACCGTGACAGAGAAGGCTGTGAAGGAGGTGATGAGGATGGACGATGAGATCTTCTCCAAGTTCTACCGTCACGTGGCTGACTTCCCACGCATGCCCAGCAGGATCGAGATCGACGAGGACTTTGATGCCATCTTCGGCACTCAGGCGCCCAAGTAAGCAAATGACTTACCGAATAATGATGTCTTTTCTCTCGGGTTGCAACATTCTGTTAACCTCTACCGAGCACCTACCCCGGGTCCGGGAGCACCCCCCACCCCCCCCCACACTGATTAGCATCGCTAGCATAGCGTCACAATTAAATAGTAGCATCTAAATATCATTAAATCACAAGTCCAAGACACCTAATGAAAGATACAGATCCTGTGAATAAAGCCACCATTTCAGATTTTTAAAATGTTTTACAGGGAAGACACAATATGTAAATCTATTAGCTAAACACGTTAGCAAAAATCACCATTTTTCTTGTCCACCATTTTCTCTCAACACCAGTAGCTATCACCAATTCGGCTAAACTAAGATATTGATAGCCCCTAACCAAGAAAAAACCTCCTCAGATGAGTCTGATAACATATTTATGGTATAGGATAGGTTTTGTTAGAAAAATGTGCATATTTCAGGTAGATGTCATAGGTTACAATTGCACCCACCGTCACAAATGGACTAGAATAACTACATAGAGCAACGTGTTTACCTACTTACTAATCATCAAACATTTCGTAAAAATACACAGCAAACACTAATCGAAAGACACAGATCCTGTGAATACAGACAATATTTCAGATTTTCTAAGTGTCTTACAGCGAAAACACAATAAATCGTTATATTAGCATACCACATATGCAAACGTTACCAGAGCATTGATTCTAGCCAAAGAGAGCGATAACGTAAACATCGCCAAAATATATTAATTTTTTCACTAACCTTCTCAGAATTCTTCCGATGACACTCCTGTAACATCACATTACACAATCCATATAGAGTTTGATCGAAAATGTGCATATTTAGCGGCACAAATCGTGCTTACACAATGGAAATACTGTCCAACTACTCAAGCAATCTGCCCGGCAGCATCATGATAATACAACTATTTTTATCGAAAACTATTCATAAACTTGACTAAAAAAATACAGGTTGGACATGAAATGAAAGATGTATTAGTTATTAATGCAACCGCAGAGTTAGATTTTTAAAATTAACGTTACTAGACATACAGTGTGCGTTACAGCCAGACTAGTGACGCAATAACGGCGTCACTAATCACCATTATTGAGTTTACATTTTTCCACATAAAAACGGAATAACATCATAAATAGCTCTTACTTTTCGACGAGCTTCCATCAGAATCTTGCCATGGTTGTTCTTTGTCCAAAAGAATCGTTGCTTGGTTGTAAAACGTTGCATTCAACTTCTGATATAGCAGCTAACTATAGCTAACAATTGCTAACATTAGCTAACGTGTCCAAATCCTCAATACGCAATACTGAGGAAATTCCGAAAAATAGCAATATACTCGCATAATCTGATATAACTCGGTTTCAAATAGCTTCTTTATGATGTTTCTAACACCTATATCAAATTAAATTACAGACTGATATATCTAAAGTTCATTACTGAGCGCTCAAATGGCATGCCCAGGTCTCTCTCTGCGTAAAGTTCAACGTCGAAAAGATGGCGCACCTCACTCCTTGGTGTTTTATAACCTCTGAGAGCCACCTAGGAAGCCCATTCCACTTCTCATTGGTTACTGACATCCAGGGGAAGGCGGGTGCAGTTCGTGTCGTTCCATAGGATATACACACCCCTTTAAACTGAACTGAGATCAGAGCTTCGCTCTCAGACCTTCGCTCTCAGACCTTCGCAAAACCTGTCATGGGTTTCGCTGTAGAAAAAGTTCTGTTCCACTCAGACATAATTCAAACGGCTATAGAAACTAGATAGTGTTTTCTATCCAATAATAACAATAATATGCATATTGTACGATCAAGAATTGAGTAGGAATCCGTTTCATCTGTAGAGACAATTATGCTAATTTGAAACAGCACCCCCTATAGTCGCAAGAAGTTAACTTTCCCCAACACATTTTCCAGAAATCCTGGTTGGAATATTCCTGGAATCAGGAGAAATTCTGGAGTTACAGGATTTCTGCAAGCCTACTTTGGTCGGAGCAGACGTGTGGCATTGGGTGTAGCTCCATTGCATGGAGTTTCACTCCATCTCTGTCCTCCCTGCCCCTCTTCCTGTCCCTTTCTCCCTCGCCCCCTCTCTTCCTGCCCTCTGTCCCTCCCTGTGCAGGTTGACCTCAGCCATAGCGCAGCACAAACGAGCAATGAGACCATCGAGGAACGTCCGGGCGTCTAAGAACCCTCTGAAGATGCTGGCGGCCAGGGAGGACATCAGACACGAGTACACTGAGCAGAGGCTCAACATCGGCCTCATAGAGAGCAAGAGGATCACGGATGAGAAGAGTGAGTGTGTGTGTGTGCAAGTCAGAGGGAGTGTGTGTGTTCCTGTGTGTCACACATAGTGTCTAGCCCTCACACGCTCCCTGTCCTGTGAGTTTTAGTGAGTAAGACTTCGGAGTACTCGGACGCGGCCCTGGCTGGACTGGCCAGTAAGGAGAACTTCAGTAACGTGAGTCTGAGGAGCGTCAACATCTCCGAGCAGATGTCCAACAACAGCGCCGTGCCGTACAAGAACGTCATGCTGATGCAGGTCAAAGGTGAGATGCCTACTGCATTGCTGTGCTTTATTCATTAGTGCACCGTTGTTTCAAAATGTAGATACAGTACCTCCCTGTTTCTGTCAGTTTTCGTACGTTTCATACCTAATGAATATGACCTCGATGTGTCTTTAGTATCTTTCCCATTCATTTTGGGATTGAGGCCTGTAGCTTGATCCACAGTACAGATAGCATGGGATATATTCTCACTTTTAAGGTCTTAAAACGTCGGACAAACTTTGGTTTTGAGGTGAGCTGTATCAACTCAAGACCCGCATTTATTTTGACATTGACCAATGTCATAGGAAGATATGAACAGGACAGAGAATATTCCATAGCCAGGTTGTTCCTTGAATGAGGACAGGTAAAGAGAACAAATGAAGTTATTTCTGGAGAACTCTGCGTCATTGAAGTAGGATGTTGCCCCCAAAACGGCACCCTATTCCCTTCATAGTTCAGTTCTTTTTTACCAAGGCCCATATGGCTCTGGTCAAAAGTAGTGCACTTTTAGGAAATAGTATGCCATTTGAGACGCGAGCAGGGTCCTGTGTTGTCTGCTAACCTCTCTCTGTGTGTGTGTGTGTGTGTGTGTGTGTGTTCAACCTGCTAGAGAGCACAAGATATTAGGGCCAGTCATGCAAAGGGGAAAGATGAGGAGGAAATAGATTAGAGTTGGAAGGAGAGGGTCACGTTGGGATAGTTAAAACATGTGGTTGACACACACACACACACACACTCACACCAAATCAAGAATGTGATTTCCTGTGCAGATGTGACCGTGTCCACCTTCTAGACTAAAATAATCAAGCCCAGAATAGCAGAGTTGCTCGGATCATGACAGAGAATGAATTGTATCCTGAGCCTCAGGTTGCGTTCAAAATGTCACCCTATTGCCTCTATACTGTAGTGCACTACTTTTGATCAGAGCCCTATGGGCCCTTATTCCCTTGAAGCTTTTGTCAGGGAATATGGTGCCATGTAGTGCACTACTGTATATTGGGAACAGGGTGCCATTTCCGACGCAATCTCACCCTCTCTCTTATCTACCCAGGCCGCCGTCACGTCCAGACCAGACTAGTGGAGCCCAGAGCCTCGGCCCTGAACAGTGGCGACTGCTTCCTCCTGGTTACTCCTCAACACTGCTTTGTTTGGATGGGAGAGTTCTCTAATGTCATCGAGAAAGCCAAAGTGAGTCCCTGTTTCCTGACTGTGCATATGTGTATGTCTATGTGTGTGTGTGTGTATGACTGTGTGAGGTGGGCGAGAAAGGCAAAGTGAGTCCTCGTCTCTCCAACTGTGTCAGTGTTGAAAAAAACGACTTCCAGGATTAAGGAAATGTCTTGTGCGTTAATCCCAGTCCTCTCGGGTTGGGTTAGCTACAATTTGTGATTTAAAAGCTCGGGGGTTATTTTAGGGTGCAGGCAAATGTTTAATAAGGCCTTTTGGATGGACTTTAACGTCTCCCACACAGGCAACAGCTGGTGATGTGTTGTCGTGTTTTTCTGGTTGAAGCAGACGCGTGTTCTGCGGTATTTGGTATTGTACTGTATGTACGGTATTGACATGTACAGTGTATGTATTTCTATTATAGTGACATTTTCTCTGTTGTTGTGTGTGTATCTCTCTCGTACTGTAGGCTTCTGAGCTGGCATTGTTCATCCAGACTAAGAAGGATCTGGGCTGCAGAGCGAGCCAGATCCAGACCATCGAGGAGGGGGTCGACCCCCAGAGCCCTGCGGCCACAGAGTTCTGGAAGATCCTGAGAGGAGAGCAGACCTACCAGTGTAAAGCAACAGCATCAGAGGCCATGGCCGTGTCACAATTCTCCACCTCCCCCAAAAAATGTGTACTTGCACACTTTTGAAAAGCATTGGTGGAGTCACTGGATGGCGGGAGTTTCCACCATTTTGTTAAATCATGACGGGAAGTGTGCAAGTGCACACTTTAGGAAAGAGTGGAGAATTGGGGACTAAGTTCATTGAAACTGTTTAGCTACAAGTCTTTATCTGGATATCTTATGTGTTTGTGTGTGTCCTCCGACAGCGGCGGGGCCACCAGAGGAGGATGAGCTGTTTGAGAGTGCCATAGTGGAGACTAACTGTATTTTCCGTCTGCTGGATGACAAGCTGGTTCCTGATGATGACCAGTGGGGGAAGGTTCCTCACAGCACACTACTGGAGTCCAAAGAGGTACGTGATTGGACTGATCAAGTAAGGCATGTGATATATCAGAGATGATGGAATAGAATGATCGTCAACCGAAGATATTGTCATAGAATTATAATATAGTTTCTATGGGTTTTATACACATTTTCTGTATAAATAGCCTCTAAAATATATGTAAACAGACATGCTTTCATTTTAGTTTCCTTGGAAAACTGTGTGCTCTTGCTCTTGTGTGTGTCTTGTATGACACCATTTCAGTATTTGCTGCATTTACAACTTGTCTAAGTCCCGTAAACCAGCTGATTTCAGCCAGTGTGTGGCTGTGGATTGACTGCATTGTTTTAGTTCATGGAATCCTTCCTCTAAAACTGGCTGGCTAGCTAGATAACAAACATACAGTGCAGGTAAATGATTCAACTTCATTATTTTATACATTATCCTATCACAACACTGGCAAACCATGGTTGACCAACTCCCTGACCAAAATGGCTGCCCTTTATCCCATCATAAAACGGTTAATATCCATGCTACTATTCCAATCCCTTAATCTATGGTCCTAACCATGGAGATCCTATTAAATTAATTCCCAATTCTATGGTCCTCTAAATATATGGCTGTTTTCCGTATGTTGGAAGCAGTTTGATACCGTTCCATTAATTCCATTCCAGCCATTACAATGAGCCCGTCCTCCTATAGCTCATCCCACCAGCCTCCTATGCTATCAATAAATATTATTGCAACCAAATGTTTACCAGAATGGCCATCGCTCTGTGCCCATTCTGATGCCACACTGGCACACTGTTGTTTTTGTGCCCCCCTGCAGGTGTTGGTGTTTGACTTTGGCAGTGAGGTGTATGTGTGGCATGGTAAGGAGGTGACTCTGGCCCAGAGGAAAGTAGCCTTCCAGCTGGCTAAACACCTGTGGAATGGAACCTTTGACTACACCTGCTGCGATATCAACCCTCTGGACCCTGGAGGATGCAATACACTCATACCCAGGCAGGCAACCAACACACACGCACAGTCTCTCTCCCTCTCTCATCACACTCACTCACTCACTCCACCACTTACTCAAATCATCACCTCAGGGACTGTTTGTCCTAGATTTTTTTGTGTATAGGCCTGTGCTCTCACTCTCTTGTTCGGTGTGTGTGTCTACAGGAAGGGCCAGGGCCGTCCTGACTGGGCCATATTCGGCAGGCTGACAGAGCACAATGAGACTACCCTGTTCAAAGAGAAGTTCCTGGACTGGGCAGACACTAAGAAACCCCAATCAAAGAACACCAATGAGCAAGTGAGTGAGCACAAGGTATGTCCTGCTGACTCGCTCCGTCTCTCTCTCTCATTCCTGATCCTTCTCTTTCTCGCTCCCTTTGTCTCTCTCTCTCTCTCTGTCTACCCTTTCATACTTCGTTCATACTTCTTCCGCTATCTGTTTTTTCATCAGACCCCATGACCCAAGAGTTTTTTGAATGACACTCTCTCTCTCTCTACACCCCTCTCTATCTCCCTCTCTCTCTCAGGAGATGCCGGGGCGGGAGTGCAGGCCGTACGATGCAGCATTGATGCTGCCTGTACTCCAGACAGCAGTCAGCACGGTGCTGGACGGGATGAACGTGGGCCGAGGCCACGGCTCTATAGAAGGAGAGGACAGGATGAGGACTCTAGAGATCACCACGGTGTCGGTGGATGTCTGGCACATCCTGGAGTTTGACTACAGGTCAGTCCCCCCCCAAAAAAATGAATGAATTTGACTTGACATTTTAAAATGACGTATAGAGCTACCTCAGCCATTGGAGTACGACAATACATACATTCAAATCTAGGATTAAAAGCGCAATAAAGTCGACCACAATTTCCATTGTGGTCCTTACTATTTAAAAGTGCAACGCACAGTGGGAAAAATGCTATACAAATCAAATGGATATGCTTCTTATCCCAGCCGGCTACCCAAGCAGAGTATAGGCCAGTTCCACGAGGGAGACGCGTACGTTGTGAAGTGGAAGTACATGGTGAGCGCAGCAGTTGGGAGGAGGCAGAACCCGGAGTTGAGGAGTGCGGGCCCTGGCAAAGAAAAGTGCTGCTACTTCTTCTGGCAGGGACGGCACTCCACCGTGAGCGAGAAAGGAACGTCAGCACTGATGACAGTGGAGCTGGATGAGGAGAGAGGGGCACAGGTACTGTCAACCTGTAAATACTAAGGGTGCATCTCAAATGGCACCCTATTCCCTATATACTGCACTCCTTTTAAACTAAGCCTCCATACCAGACCAGAGAGCACTATATAGAAAATGCACTTTTGTACTGCACTATATAGGGAAAAGGGTGTCATTTTGGATGGAGCCTAAATCCATGCATACATGTATCTACTGTCACTGATCTGAGAGCAGCCCTAGATGCATATGACCTGGGTGAGCGTTGTCCCTCTGTCTCTCCCCCAACAGGTCCAGGTACAGCAGGGGAAGGAGCTCCCTTGTTTCCTCCAGTGTTTCAACGGGGGGATGATCATACACTGTGGGAAGAGAGAGGAGGAAGAGGAGAACACACAGAGTAGGGATCTCTTCTGGTTAGCAGTATGACGTCATAGCCCTCAGAGGAGTTGGTTAAGCAGTTCGATGCGGCTCTACTGTATTATCAGGAGCGCTGTTGTGTGAATAAGAGTTACAAAATTCCAGTAACTTTCCCCAAATTCCCAGGTTTCCCAGAAATCCTGGTTGGAAAGTTACAGGGATTGTGCAACCATATTTGTGAATGTGTGCCATGTTTGAGGGGCTTCTGACTGTGTACCTGTGTGTCTGTGATCAGGAGCAGTAGTACCAGTGTATGTGTCATACTGACCCGTACGTGTCCGTCTGTTACCAGCTGATTGGTGTCTGTACTGTGTGAGAGGGGCGGTCTCCTGACTGTTATTTCTAAACGTATTCCAGCTGAGTGGCGTCTGTACTGCGTGCGAGGGGACGTCCCGGTCGAGGGCCACCTCCTGGAGGTCGTGTGTCACTGCAGCAGCCTGCGCTCCAGGAGCTCCATGATCCTCCTGAATGTGAACAAGGCCCTCATTTACCTGTGGCACGGCTGCAAGGCCCAGCAACGCACACGCCTGGTGGGCCTCACCGCCGCGCAGAGGATCAAAGAACAGTGAGTCTGCGTCTCAAGTGGCACCATATTGCCAAAATAGTGCACTACTTTTGACCAGGGCCTATTCTTTTTCTTGATAATTTACTGTGCCAAGTAGTTGACCAGGAAAAACTCTCCTCCCTAGTCATGAAATGGATAATGAAATGTGTAATATGGGATGCTTGCGTCCCAAATGGCACCCTATGCCCAATACAGTGCGCTACTTTTGACAAGGGCCCCGAGGGCACTGTATGGGGAATAGGGTGCAGTTTGGGGGACAACCCGTTCATTGCATGTGGAGGATATGAACCATGTGTTGTCTGTTAGATGTCCGTTGGAGGCGGGGCTTCACAGCAGCAGTAAGGTGACCATCACCGAGTGTGACGAGGGATCAGAGCCCACTGGATTCTGGGATGCGGTCGGTAGGAAAGACAGGAAGGCCTACGACTGTATGCTGCAAGGTACAGTATAGTACTATTACACACACACACACACACACACACACTCCAGTTATTCATCATACTTCTGACTTACTATTATTATTCCTTTTGTTTCAGATCCGGGCAAATTTAACTTCACCCCTCGGCTGTTCCAGCTGAGCAGTTCTTCTGGGGAGTTTGTAGCCGCAGAGTTCTACCACCCCTCCAGAGTTCCAGACCTGGTCAGCTCTCTGCCCTTCCTTCAGGAGGATCTGTACCAGGCCTCCCAGCCGGGTGAGTCCTACAATACAATACAGTACCATACAACACATTGCAATGCAGTGCAACACAACACAAATACTGTATATAAGCCTTGGAAGGGGATTAGGTCTGTTTAAGGTTGATTTACCTGCAATCAAATGTCAGAGGCTGTTTGTTTGATTGTTCCCAGCAGTAGTACCGTAAAGTTAGGTCCACATTCATCTTAAAGAAACCAACCGTCCCTCTGCGCTCACTGTGGCCTTACTACTGGAAATAGCTGATTTGGAATGACTTTCTCTTCCGGTATAGCTCTGTTCCTGGTGGATAACTTCCACGAGGTGTACCTGTGGCAGGGCTGGTGGCCCCAGGACAGCGAGAGCCCCGGCTCCGCCAGGATACGATGGGACATGGACAGGAAGTGCGCCATGGAAACGGTGCTGCGGTACTGCAAAGGTAGACTGTGACGATGTCATCTGTTTGACATCAGTGTGATATTACACTTGAAATATGACGTCCACCTCTGACCTCTTGGTTAAATTTAAAGAGGGGCATACGTGGCGTTTGTCTTTCGTGACCATTTCGTTTCACTGTGCTGTTAACGTGTAAAGCTTTTCACTAAGGGCACGTCTCTCTAGTTAGGATTTGTTACTGACGTGTGTCCTAATTTGCATCCTATTCCGTAAAGTGTGCCCTAGTTTTGTTGTCCTCAGGGCTATGGTCAAAAGTAGTACACTATATAGGGAATAGGGTGCCATTGGGGCCACACCCTAAATGGGTTGACTTCCTCCTATAGAGAAGAATGAGAAGAAGCCTCAGAAGTCGTATCTGATCCATGCTGGTCTGGAGCCTCTCACCTTTACCAACATGTTTCCCAGCTGGGAGCACAGAGAGGACATCGCAGAGATCACTGAGAGGGTGCGTTATACGCCACGCACAGTGATCTGACAGCCCTCTTGTACATTGCACACACATACTCTGGCCACACACACCTTACACACACACACACACACACACACACACACACACACACACACACACACACACACACACACACACACACACACACACACACACACACACACACACACACACGTGCAGTGCTCTTATGTCCTTTTTCTTGGGACCATAACAGTGTGTGTGTGTGTGTGTCAGGAGGCGGAGGTGTGTAACCAAATCATCTTGGTGGAGGATGTGCTGGCCAGGCTGTGCCAGAACACCTATCCCCTGGCTGAGCTGCTGGCACGTCCCCTACCTGGGGGCGTCGACCCCCTCCGCCTGGAGATCTACCTATCAGACCAGGACTTTGAAGTGAGTTTAAGTTCAGCTGCAGTTTGCATTAAATACACAATGTGGTGAGACCACAGCATTCAGCACCAACACACCCTGTGAGAAAAGTAAACCTTGATTTAAGACTGAATGGGCTGGTTTCCCAGACAAAGGTTAGGCCTAGTCCCGGACTAAAAAGCTAAACCTTTGTCTGGGAAATATTTCCAAATGTTGTTTTGTTGAAATCAATGCATTGCAGTATGTCCATGTTAAACATAAACCAGTGTGTGTGTGTGTGCGTTCGTGTGAGGCGTGTGTGATCCCCTCTGTGTGTGATGGATGACAAGGTCAAAGGGATTTCCACAGATAAGAAGCTCAACACAAAAGCAGAACATGTGAGAAGCAGCACCTTGCTTCCTGGCTGCGGCTCGGAATAAGAGCTGTATCTGTCACACTGTGTCCTGTACATGTACCGATAGTGACAGCGGTGCATTCCAAATACCACCCTATTCCCTTTACAGTGCACTACTTTTGACATAGCCCTGGCCAAAAGTAGTGCACCATAATAGGGAATAGGATGCCATTGGCAATGGAGAGAGCGAGAGAGACAGACTGGCCCAGTCAGGTCACCCTCCATTTCACACATTACCTCAATCTGGTTGCACTCCTCTTCTCTCCCACCATTCAACAAGAGAGAGGCCCTCTCCGTTTTGTTTCTCTATTTACAGAATTCAACACACACTGGAGGAGGACAGAGTGGCTCCAGCGTCGGAGCTCACTCTGTGTACTCAGGAAATGAGTTCTCGCTCTCCTTGGGCGTCAACTCCCCTCCTCAAATAGTGTGACCATGGTTACAATGAGGAGAGAGGGCCCGGAGAGATGCTTGGTCTTTGGTCTGTAGCATGCCAATGGCACAGATACCAGGGGCTGTATGTATCAAAGCGTTTCAGAGTGGTGATCTAGGATCAGTTTAGCCTTTTAGATCACCAATGAATACGATTACATGGACAGAGATCCTAGATCAGCACTCCTACTCTGAGATGGTTGACACCTACTGATGTGATTTGTGATTAGAGTTACCGTCATTACTGTCAGCTCCCTGTTGATGTCTAATAGCTCTGTAATACACTCTTAGTCCAGGCTAACTTCTCCTCTCACCTTTCAGGCTGGGTTCTAGGGGATTCAGGTAAGCTGAGTTATTTACCACGTAGACTATGATAAATGAGCACTGGTGATTCTACTTGTCTTCAAGCACACGGCATCTTCACTCACTGTAATAACCACTGACCACGCTTGTTCCCTCTTCCTCTGGGCTGTCCTGCTCGCCTTCTCCACCTGTCTTTTCTTTCTTTCTCCACAGCAAGGTGGAGCACGGTGGATCACTTCACCTCTTTGTAGCATGGGCTCAGGCGGTGTACTACAGTATTGGAAAAAAAGGGTTCTTCGATTATCCCCATAGGAGAACCCTTTATGGTTCCAGGTGGAACTCTTTTCGATCCCATGTAGAACCCTCTGTGGAGAGGGTTTTGCATGGAACCCAAAAGGGATCTAGCTGGAACTAAAAAGGCTTCTACCTAGAACTACCTAGAACCCTACCCTACCTAGAACCCTTTTAGTAACTTCTAATAGATCCTTTTTTTTTACTAAGAGTGTACTTCTGTGTGAAACGTATTTGACTTTGAACTTTGCGGAGGCCAGAGCATGATAATCAATGATGGTTCATTATTTGACATGACATTGTTTTGAATTCGGCCAATATTGACCACCCCTATATATTGACCACCCCTGGTGACATACTGAGTTTCTTCCTCTCTCACTCTGGCAGTGTAATAATTGGAGCTGTTTCTTTCCCCCCATGCAGAAAGCATTGGACATGAAGAGAGAGGAGTACGAAGGATTACCAGGGTGGAAGCAAGTGAACTTAAAGAAAGCGAAAGGACTGTTTTAGTGTAAAGTTAAGCTGATGGTGATTGTGGAGAGAGATTAAACGCAGCACGTCTTGGACGACAGTGGAAGTTGATACAAATGCTGCTTTATTGTTAAAACCAACGTTTCTGGCTCCGGGCCTTCATCAGGTTGGTTGTGGAGAGAGAGGACGCAGAGACTGTTGTCATGATGGAGGCCACCAAGCTGTCCCGCCTCAGCACTTTCCAGCGGCGTGACTGAACCCCAGTAGTGGCTGGTGGTACTTTAACAATCAGTGGATGGGCTCATCATTTCAGTTGAATGGAATCATTGGAAAGGTATCAAACTCATGGTTTCCAGGTGTCTGATACAATTCCATCCACTTCATTCCAGTCACTATTATGAGAGATCCACCCCTCACTAGTTTCCTCTGCTGAACACACTCTCAGGGACAGCTTCTCTGAGTGGGTCACGGGCGGGGGAGGCTGGGGTAGAGAATCTGCTGAGTTGTGCTAGCGTCATGTAGCATATTGTTTTTACCTTTCAGTTATGTAACTATGTAGGAAAATGAAAATTCTGCTTAGCACATTGTATGCGAGTGGGTTTATCAGGTACTGTACAAAGCAGGACCTGCACTCTCTCTCTTTCTGCTTCATACTGTACGACAAGTCTCCTCTTATTATGACACCGCTCATGCCATATGAAGTGAAGAGGAAATTCAGCAACTCTTTGAGGACAGTGGAAGTTGATAAAAAGGCTGGTTTATTGTTAAAAATAAACCAACGTGTTTAAATTGGTCGGTAGCCTTAATCAGGGTTTAACAGATAGAACAATGGAGGGCAGAGTTTCATGCCATGGACATATAAATGACATACACACTGATGTGGTCTCTGGGTGTGATGTTTTAACTGTTGTGTGTGTGTGTTTTGTGAAGTATTTAGAAGAATTTGTATTTATGTAAAAAACAATATTTAAAAAATCTGGTAGAAAGACAACGTATTCAACTTGAAAGTACTGTGTAATGTCAGTAGGAGTGTTTTTTTTTTTTCTTGTCAAAAAGGTGTAAACATGCCAAGTATGTACCTTTTTTTGTTTTGCGTTCTCAAATATGGTACCTGCCTGGGGCTGTCATAATGACATCTAACCTTTACAGGTACCTGAGAAATGACAAACGGCTGTATTTTTTAAAGGCATGGAATTCTTTGTGAAAAACACTTGATGAATGTTGAATGTATAGTGCCTTGCTTTTGTGTACAGTTTATATACAGAAATTCTAGTCTGCATTTCAAAGACTTTCTTTGTGATAAATAGTAAATAAACAACAATAAATCCCAAAATCCAAATAGATGTTAGTTTGTATTCATTTGAGTGAATGTCAATTGTATTTTCTTGAATACTCAGTCTCCCTCCTCGTCACTTTTTCAAAATCACATTTGAGTAGAAGATCTGTGGTTCCTCCCCTCTGACCTTATCCTCCAATGTGTTTTGAGAAAGAGACGAAGAGAGGACGCAAGGAATCTAGGGAAGACTCTCAATTCTCAAACAGTCTGTCCTCGACTCTTCCGTCGTCCTCTCCTCTGTGACCCGGAAACCGATGTGGTCGAGTGGTAGAGGAGAGTGTCAATTCGTTAGTAGGTGAAACTGAGTATGCTTCCTTCCTCTATTACCTAGTTCAGCAGAGGATGCACAAAATAATCCTACCAGGACCTAGCGCGGAAGTGTTGTAAAATCCACCACATCCCTTTTGAATCAGCTGTTGTTTTTTTCTCAGAAGAGAAAAGCATGCACATTTTTTTTTCAAATGATATAAAATGTCTCACACAACTAGCTAACACGTTACATGTTTATTTTGGGATTCCAACCCTGTAAACATAATTTGCCTGATGACATGCAAGAGTCTCATTTTTTGTTTCCACATTTCCTCTCCTCGCCGCCTCTGGAGCAAAACCAACTGAGATTCTCCCTAGGAAATACAATTGAGATTCACTCTAAAACTTGCTTGACTTTGTAGCGGTTTGTCTTATGCCCAGCAGATGGTGCTCTTTGTCCTCTTTGTTCTAACATCCCTTAAAGTCCCATGCAGTCTTTATTTTTAAGTTATGTCTAATACATCCCTGTGTATGTTTATTTTATGAAAATAACCACAAATATATTTATCATTTATTTCTCTGAGCCTCCTTTTGCCATTGAAATAAATGCACAGCCTGATCGTGTTGATAGAAATTGAAATATATTTACATACACAGCCCTGATTGGCGAATAAGATCGTCTACTCTAGTCTAGAGCCTACCCTGCTTACCCCTTCAAAGTAGGAGGATAAATGTGCAAATTAAAGATGACTGGTCAGAATATTTAGATCAGATTGTGATGTCATGCTATGGGCCAAAAACTCCAACACACCTGAACTTCCAGGTGTTTTAATTTTTTTTAATCTCTTACACTAAAAGGCCGTTATCCTCACTTTCACAATTTCAGAGTTTTATTTCATCCTCGTAGTTTGGAAATATATTTTTTTTACATGAAAATCACATTTTTTAAGTTCTAAACCGTTTCCAGTTCTGTGTGTCATGTGTCATGTATACATTTGCCAAGCATATTAAGATTATAGGAGAGATATTATTGTCTTAGTGACTGCTGTGTAGTAGTATGGAGAACTAGTTGTTGTGAATTGTACACGTGTTAATTCATTATCTACCTAGCAACTAATATGCTGTATTTATGTTGGTTAATTGTTGGGAGAGAGCAGGAAGTAGTCGAGTTGGTGCATAGCCGTAGACCCAGCTAACAATTAACGTTCCCACAACTTCAGTGATCGTTCCGTTAAGAGTATAATTAGGTCTTTAACTAATGTTTTCATGGGAATGTTCCTGTGATGTGCAAGGAATGTGGTTTAGGAAAATATTCCATCAACATCCCACCAAATATACACATTACACGATTGCCATGTCCTCAAAACATATGATTTTAATGTTCTAGACACGTTTAATGGGAACTTTGAAAAAATATGTCCCAAAAAATAACACTATTACATCAGTGGAGGCTGCTGGGGGAGGACAGCTCAAAAGAATGGCCAGTACTAAGCAAGTGAAATGGCATCAAACACATGGGAACAGTGTTTTCAATTGACATATTTGACATATGATTGCATTGTGAATGTTCAATTAATCAGGAATTATCATTCAACATTCCTCACCTGGGATTTGCAGCCACAACCTCTTGGTTCACAGTACTCCGATCTTCCTGCTCTGCCACCAGTTAATCTGACTATTCACTCAGCATTGATTTTATGTACGGATTTCAGCAATAAAAGTCCATTCCCCCTATTGCTTACACATATCAAGTTGTTTTAGATTGTTACAGGCTTAGTTTTTTTCAATTATATTTTGAGGTTGACGTTAGCATGTTGGGCGCACCGATTGGCGTCACCTCGTTAGTCAGTATGTGTTACACCTGTGCTGGCTTGGCATCTCGTTAGTCAGAAGGTGTTTCACCTGTGCTGTCAAAGGTGATATTTAACACTGGCTGGCCCAGTGCTCTAGTTTGCTGGAGAGATGTGGAGGGTTAATGCCTTTAGTTGACGCTCCCTATTTGATTTCTGGGAAAAAACTATCCTCTCCCCTGTTTTTGTAACAGAAGGGGGTCTCGTCCGGGATATTGTTTCCCATGAGTATGGCAGTCGCTCTAATCACCTACTCTGAAGTTCTGCTGTGCCCAGATATGAGTTCTCAAAATACTCATTTGTGTTAGTTTGTCACTGACTTCCACCCTAAGGGGTTATAAGATTTAAGTTGGAAGCATTTGTGGAAAACCCTAGATATATGTACGAAGGTGAATCTGTTCATCATTGCGAAGCTTTATGACATCAAAGTTGCACATGACGATTCGAAAGCAGTAGTCAGCTAGTCTATACTGCTGTGGTGGAGGAGGAAATCCTTCCGGAGAGGGAGTATGATACAATGTGGCCTACAGTGTGTAGAATACACCCCATAGATTTGCAACTGCGAGAGGTAAAACTAAAGGTGAAATGGGAACATAAATTAGAGCTTGAGCACAAGGAAAGGGAAAGAGAACATGCAGACGGACAACAAGAACAGGAATGTGAGCATGCCATTTGATTAAGAGAGCTGGATCTGGAAACACTGAATCCAGTCAGGCCGTCCTGCACCCCTCAACAGAGTTTGATCTTGGTCAGAACAGTACTGACCTTTCAACGAAAAAGAGGCGGCCGTATATTTTACTCTGAGCGGATTGCCACATCCCTAAAATGGCCACTAAATATTTGGTCATTGCTCCTCCAAAGTGTTCTTGTGGAAAAAGCTCAAAGTATAAGCCACTTTATGATCTCAGATTATGACACTGTTTAAAGCTCCTATCCTTTGGGTTTATGATTTGGTCTCAGATGCCGACAGACATTTGTAAGCTAAAGTACTAATGTGAAAAGCAATCCTGAGAAGTTACCTACACCTGTACTATGAGGTTTGTCTTTTCTACAGTGCCAAAAGATAAGGATTGGCAGAAAACTGTTTTTTCGTATCCGCAAATTTGTCATTACTACCGTGAGAAAGGACACATGGCCTCTGTGTCCTAAATTGAAACAGAAAAATTTGAGTAGAAGAAGCCATTTCTTCTTGTGGGAGCACTCCAGCCTATTATGTCTCTGGTTGATTTTGGATCAGATATGTATGAACCTTTTGTTTTAGACGGGCTTGTGTCTTGCATGGAAGTTCCTTTGTATAATGTGGAAGCCTGATCGAGCCTGATCTTATTAGTTCCGTTGGAGTGAGGGCTAGCCTACTGGTGAAGGGGGTCTCATTCATTTTGGGAAACGATTTTGGGAACCCAGAGAAAAGGAACCTGGTGGGTTATAAGAAAAGTACCATACAGTGTTCCCAGCATGTGCCGTAACACGTGCTATGTCTAAGAAAGTCGCAGGGAGCAAGTCTAGTGTTGAGGATGTCAGCGATCCCACCATATTCGATCTGTCTGAGACGCTTATGATCCTGATTTTGGTAAACCTACTGAGTTGACCTCTCCTTTAAAAAACTAAAAGGTGAGCGAGTTTCTAGAACCACTGAAGGAAGAGAGGGTCCCTATAGTTGACACTTTGATGTCTAGGAAGCAGCTGATTGCTGAACAGAGTAAAGATTTTTCCCTCTCTCCTCTGTTTGATGCGATATATCCAGGGAGGAGTTTGATGAAGTTCGTACGGGTTACTTTGACAGAGATGGTGTCCTGATGAGGAAATGGCATTCTCGCGCTACTTCTGGGCAAGACGATTGGCCCAGTGTGTCTCAAATTGTTCCAGTTACACTTCAACAAAAGAAACTGAAGGTGGCTCACAATGGTAGTGTGGCCAGCCATCTTGGAGTCATCAAGATGTATGACCGTATCTTGCGTAACTTCTGGTCTGAAATAGGATGCTGTGGCTTACTGTAAATCCTGTTGCGTTTTGACAGTGGACGTGTAAACCGAACCAAGCTGTACTGGTTGCACCTTTGAAGTCTATTCCTGTTTTTGACTAACCTTTCAGCAGGGTTCTAGTGGGTTTTGTTTTTCCTCTGCCCAAATAAAAGTGTTAACCAGTTTCTCTTAACCATCATGTGCGCTGCCACTCGTTTCCCTGAGTCCATTCCACAGAGGAAAATCGCGGCTCCCAGTATTGTTAAGGCCCTGGTGAAATTATTTTCAATGTTTGGACATCTGTGAGTAGTGCAATCAGACCAAGTTTTGAATTTCAGCAATGGCTGCTAAAGTTGGGCATTACCCGTTGCCTCTAGTGCCTACCTCCCAGAGTCTATGTTGAGAGCTTACTGCTTTCAGTTTTATAAAGCTTGGGATGAAGATTTTGTGTTGTTGTTGATGTTTTCAGTGCAGGAGGTTGTTCAGGAATCTCTCGGTTTTTGTCCGTAATTAGCTTGTGTTTGGACATCGCGTTAGAGGTTCTTTGAGCTTCCTGAGAAAGAGGTTGTTGCAGGGCGACACTTTAAACACCAAACAATCTGTTGAAGCACGTTAGCACTTTTCGATACAGATTGCACCGCGCCTGTGAGTTTGCCAGTAAGAATCTGGAGAAGGCGCAAACAAAAATGTGTGACACAATCGACGAACCCGAAGCCGCACTTTTGATGTGGGTGACTACGCCCTGATTTTGTTGCCCATTCTGGGGTCACCGTTGCAAGCTCGCTTTTCAAGTCTTTACCCCATAGTGAAAAAAAATCATCTAGATTACACCGGAGCACAAGAAACCTGGCTGTGTCATGGCAACATGTTGAAACCATACTTCACCCGCTAGCGAAGAAGACGTCAGTGGAAACCGGTGGTGATGTCCTTCCTGTAGCCACTGCTGTCACCATTGACTGTAGTCTTCCTCAAGAAAGCAAAGAAAGCCCAATACTCCCTGTGCCTGTGGGACGGCTGAGTAACTCAGAGATTCTAGAAAACCTTTGTGTTTCTGGCACACTTATCTCCAGAGGAAAAAGGAAACATTTCTGCTTTTAGAATATCAGGGTTTATTCTCAGATGTGCCAACTCAGACAAATGTACTAGAGCATGACATTGACATTGTGGACTCTGCCCCAATCAAACATGCCTATTGTGTGAACCCTGAAAACGCAAAAACGTATATTAGTACCTAAGGCGGATGGGTCTCTGCAGTTTGTTTCCGATTTTCAGAAACTCAATGCTGTTTGTTACTAAGTCGGAGTCGTACCCTTTACCAAGGGTCGACAATTGTGTGGACTACGTTGGCGCTGCTATGTAAGTTAGCAAGTTCGATCTACTGAAGGGATATTGGCAAATCCCTCTAACTGAGCACGCCAATGAGTTGCCTGCTTTTGTAACTCCTGACTATAATCTGTTTCCGTTCAGGTTACGAAATGTTAAGACCCTTTTTGGTCTATGCACTGGTGCTAGCTGCTCCGGATTTCCGTCATCCATTTGCTTGTACACCGATGCCAGCAATGTAGGAGCAGGGGTCGTGCTCCTACAGAAAGACGATAACAATGTTGAGCACTCTGTGGGATACTTTTCAAAGATATTGGCCTCAAAAACCCTACTTGACTATCGAGAAGGAGACTTGCTTTGGTGCTGGCTCTTCAGCACTCTACTCCTCTGGTGGTCTATACCAATCATAACCCCCTCGTTTTCCTGCAAAAGACGTGTTCCACAAATCACAGACTCCTTTGCTGGAGTCTCATTTTGTGGGAGTTTCCCCTTGAAATCAGACATGTCCGTGGTAAGGACAACTTGGTTACTGATTGTCCTTCAATGGTGGACAGTCAAGCCTGTGTGTAGCCCTGGCACAAATTTAGTTTTGTTTTGGTTGTGCTTGTTCCAAGAGGATGAGAGTTATAGAAACATACTTAATTTTACCCATTTCTAAGGGGATTGACTCGGTTGAGGTGTTGGTTACAGTGCACCACTCTGACCCCGCTCCTGAGTACGGTTGCAAAAAATCTGGTAACTTTCACAGAGTTTCCAGAAAACCTGGTTGGAAGATTCACAACATTGGGAAGGAGTAAGGGATGGATTGAAATGTACAAAATGGGTATCTGGAGGAAAATGGGGGAGGGTCGTGCTTTTTCAATTCAGTCAAGCGGAGGGTTTCGTATTTTTTAAATGTAGTCCAAGGGAGGGTCATGTAATTTGTAATTGATGAAATGTCAATATTTTTTGTGTTTTAGAATTAGTTGCCTATTAGGCTATATATATCGATGTGTGCCTGATGCTGTCCCTCATTTCTGACCCAATGTTGTGAATTTCTGATTTCCCGCTGGGCGTGCAATGTCAAATGTGCCTACAGGCTATTTCGTGTGGTCTCAATAAAATTCTCCATATCCTATAGGCTATAAGCTACAAAGTGCATGCTCAAGAAGCACAAAGAAAAGTTATATTTCTAAAATAGCTGCTGGGAGAGTCTAAATTAAACTAGGCCGCATTACACACTGCAAATTGTTATTTCAACCCTGAGCCCTGGCCTGCTCCGCACTTGCTGATCGAAACCTTTTTGTGTGCTGCCTTACCAATGGCTGTGCTGTGGCTGTCCTACTGTGGCAGTTTAGGAGGAGCATCAAAGGCTTCTTCCGAAAATAACTGCATGCGGACTAGCCTTTAGCCCATGTTCTGTTCAGTTTGAATAGAACTTAAAGATGAGAAGGAGGACCGGAGGTCAACTTTGATAGCTTCCTACGACTATAATTGATTTGATCAAAAACAATATGTTTCTTGGCCATGATGTAGTTATTGACCTCACAATAAGCCAGATTTGAGAAGCTTGGGAAGTAATCTTATTCTCACTATCAATTGATTAAGCTATTCACTTTCTGTACAATAGAAGATGTTTCAACCCAGACAGCCTTTATGGAAACACTTGTGTCCTTCTCTCGTTGGGTTAAGCCGCAGAAGAAGCGTAGCCTGCAGTTAAATCTTAAATTATTCTACGTTGGTAAACCTACTCTGTCTTTTGACAGTTAGACAGCCTACTCTGTCTAACTTTTGTACAATGCTCAGATTCCCGGATGATGTCTCAGAAGTAATTATTTGTAGTTTCGTTACAAACAAGACACAGATTTGACATTGAAGAAATATGATGATATGAACACATTCCAGGACTATCTCTCTGTCCCATTCTTAACCTGTAATTTTGGTAGTTTGTGTGGCATAAAAAAATATTTTGCTAATATGTGAATCTTTTCTACCACGCCCAGAAATCTGCTCCTTTTATTCTCTGTTCCCAACGCACTAGACGACCAGTTCTTATAATCCTTATCCTACTCCTCCTCTGTTCCTCTGGTGATGTAGAGGTTAACCCAGGCCCTGCAGCTCCCAGCATCACTCCTATTCTCCAGGCGCTCTCATTTGTTGACTTCTGTAACCGTAAAAGCTTTGGTTTCATCCATGTTAACATCAGAAGCCTCCTCCCTACGTTTGTTTTATTCACTGCTTTAGCACACTCCACCAACCCTGATGTCCTAGCCGTGTCTGAATCCTGGCTTAGGAAGGCCACCAAAAATTCTGAAATTTCCATCCCCAACTACAACATTTTCCATCAAGATAGGACTGCAAAAGGGGGCAGAGTTGCAATCTACTGTAGAGATAGTCTACAGAGATAGTATGTGCCCAAACAATTCGAGCTTCTACTTTTAAAAATCCATTTCTTTCCAGAAATAAGTCTCTCACTGTTGCCACTTCTCCTTCACCCAAATCCAGATAGCTGGTGTTCTGAAAGAGCTGCAAAATCTGGACCACTACAAATCAGCTGGGTTAGACAATCTGGACCCTCTCTTTCTAAAATTATCAGCCACAATTGTTGCACCCCTATTACTAGCCTGTTCAACCTCTCGTTCGTATCATCTGAGATCCCCAAAGATTGGAATGCTGCTGCAGTCATCCCCCTCTTCAAATTGGGAGACACTCTAGACTCAAACTGTTACAGACAGATATCTATCCTGCCCTGCCTTTCTAAAGTCTTCGAAAGCCAAGTTAACAAACAGATCACCGACCATTTGGAATCACACCGTACCTTCTCCACTATGCAATCTCGTTTCTGAGCTGGTCATGGGTGCACCTCAGCCACGCTTAAGGTCCTAAAATATATCATAACCGCCATCGACAGAAGACAGTACTGTGCAGTCGTCTTCATCGACCTGGCCAAGGCTTTCGACTCTGTCAATCACCACATTCTTATCGGCAGACTCAATAGCATTGGTTTCTCAAATGACTGCTCGCCTGGTTCACCAACTACTTCTCAGATAGAGTTTAGTGTGTCAAATTGGAGGGCCTGTTGTCCGGACCTCTGGCAGTCTCTGTGAGGGTGCCACAGGGTTCAATTCTCGGGGCGACTCTTTTCTCTGTAGATTTCAATGATGTCGCTCTTGCTGCTGATGATTCCTTGATCCCCCTCTACGCAGATGACACCATTCTGTATACCTCTGGCCCCTCTTTAGACACTGTGTTAACAAACCTCAATGACATACAACCCTCCTTCCGTGGTCTCCAACTGCTCTTAAACACTAGTAAAACTAAATGCATGCTCTACAACCGATCGCTACCCGCACCCGCCCGCCCAACTAGCATCACTACTCTGGACGGTTCTGACTTAGGATATGTGGACAACTACAAATACCTAGGTGTCTGGCTAGACTGCAAACTCTCCTTTCAGACTCATACTAAGCATCTCCAATCCAACATTAAATCTATAATCGGTTCCTATTTCGCAACAAAGCCTCCTTCACTCACGCTGCCAAAACATACCCTCGTAAAACTGACTATCCTACCGATCCTCGACTTCGGCGATGTAATTTATAAAATAGCCTCCAACACTCTACTCAGCAAACTGGATGTAGTCTATCACAGTGCCATCCATTTTGTAACCAAAGCCCCATGCTTCTACACCTGCATTGCTTGCTGTTTGGGGTTTTAGGCTGGGTTTCTGTACAGCACTTTGAGATATCAGCTGATATCTCCTTAAGAAGGGCTTTATAAATACATTTGATTTGATAAAAATACATTTGATATACCACCCACCACTGCAACCTGTATGCTCTCGTCGGCTGGCTCTCGCCACATATTCGTCGCCAGACCCACTGGCTCCAGGTCATCTATTATAAGTCTATGCTAGGTAAAGCTCCGCCTTATCTCAGCTCACTGGTCACCATAGCAACACCCACCCGTAGCACGCGCTCTAGCAGGTATATCTCACTGGTCATCCCCAAAGCTAACACCCACTTTGGCCGCCTTTCCTTCCAGTTCTCTGCTGGCAATGACTGGAACGAATTGCAAAAATCGCTGAAGTTGGAGACTTATATCTCCCTCATTAACTTTAAGCATCAGCTATCTGAGCAGCTTACCGATCGCTGCAGCTGTACATAGCCCGTCTGTAAATAGCCCACCCAACTACCTACCTCATACCCATGCTCTTTTGCACACCATTATTTCTACTTGCACATGATCATCTGCACATCTATCACTTCAGTGTTCATTTGCAAAATTGTAATTACTTCGCTACTATGGCATTTTTATTGCCTTACCTCCTTACTCAATTTGCACACACTGTATATAGATTTTTCTATTGTGTTATTGACTGTACTTTTGTTTATCCCACATGTAACTCTGTTGTTTTTTGTTGCACTGCTTTGGCCAGCTCGCAGTTGTAAATGACAACTTGTTCTCAACTGTCCTACCCGATTAAATAAAGGTGAAATAAAATTTAAAAAAAACAGAAGAATCGCACTGGCACAGACGTCAATTCAACGTCTATTCCACGTTGGTTCAACATAATTTCATTGACATGACGTGGAAACAACGTTGATTCAACCAGTGTTGGCCTAGTGGGATGTGTTCAACTTATTTGGGGGACATTTGCAAGATACTGGTTCTTAATGACATTTTCCTATTACTAAATTGTGCATTCCTCCTATGTTTCTAAACGTGTTTTTAACGTTGGATACCTGGGGGAGTTGATTGATGAGCATAATTGCTTTCCATAACAAGTCATGACTAAGACATCAATAATCATCAGTCCTGTGACACATGCCATATGCTCTTCTGTGACACATGCCATATGCTCTTCTGTACAGAACCAAACACGGCATCAATGTAGCTGGCCGATGCTAACATGCCTGGCTACTTTCTTGTATCTCTAATGGTCCTCTGATACAGTTCCCTTCTGCTTGATCACATGGCCTGCGCCCCAAACGGCACCCTAATCCCTATATACAATAGTTTACTACGTTTGACGTTTCTCCTCCCTGTGAAATACACTGCAATACAGATCCTTTCCTTCGGGAAAGACCACACAATAGATGATTCATGAGAGAAAAAGACTTGATGAATAGCTTCCCTACTGCCTCCATGTTGGATGGCACTGCAACTATAACGCTGGAGTTATTCACCCACATTTCGACTAGGTCCTTGTTGGGTCAGGCCTCTTCTCTCTTGGTGGTCTCACAACCGTATCCCCATCTGGTCGCATAATGTTAGCCAGCACTAGTGTAAAATGGTCCCAAAATGACCAACTACAGTATTTGTCTACGTGACAGAGTTATAGGAGTAGATTATTGAAGTGATAATGCCCGAGAAGCCGGTGCTCGGAGGATATATTGGCACGGTTGTTGTTAGGCCCGAGACGAAGCAAACCGTGCCAATATATTCACCAAACACTGGCTTCGAAGGCATTATCACTTTTAAACAATGGGTTACCGACATATTCAAATAATGATTGACATATTTTTCCTTAAATTTTTTATTTTGATTGATTTATTCGTGCCATTTCATCCTTCCATGCGTTTGTTTAACCTGTCTAGGATGAGGGTGCCGCTAGCGGCACTCCCCCCCCCACCCCCACTGAAAAACCAGTGCGGCGAAATTCAAAAAAAATATTTTTTTTAAATATTTAACTTTCACACATTAAAGTCCAATACAGCTAATGAAAGACACAGATCTTGTGAATCCAGCCAACATGTCCGATTTTTAAAATGTTTTACAGGGAAGACACAATATGTAAAGATGTACATCTATTACCTAAAAACACATTAGCATAATCCACCATTTTTTATTTGTCCACCAACACCAGTAGCTATCACCAATTCGGCTAAACTAAGATATTTATAGCCCCTAACCAAGAAAAAAACTCATCAGATGACAGTCTGATAACATATTTATGGTATGGGATAGATCAATCAAATAAATCAATCAAAAAGAACAGGGCTCCGGGCAGCCGAGCGGAAATGGAGGAAAACTCGCCTCCCTGCGGACCTGGCATCCTTTCACTCCCTCCTCTCTACATTTTCCTCTTCTGTCTCTGCTGCTAAAGCCACTTTCTACCACTCTAAATTCCAAGCATCTGCCTCTAACCCTAGGAAGCTCTTTGCCACCTTCTCCTCCCTCCTGAATCCTCCTCCCCCTCCCCCCCCCTCCTCCCTCTCTGCAGACGACTTCGTCAACCATTTTGAAAAGAAGGTCGACGACATCCGATCCTCGTTTGCTAAGTCAAACGACACCGCTGGTTCTGCTCACACTGCCCTACCCTGTGCTTTGACCTCTTTCTCTCCCCTCTCTCCAGATGAAATCTCGCGTCTTGTGACGGCCGGCCGCCCAACAACCTGCCCGCTTGACCCTATCCCCTCCTCTCTTCTCCAGACCATTTCCGGAGACCTTCTCCCTTACCTCACCTCGCTCATCAACTCATCCCTGACCGCTGGCTACGTCCCTTCCGTCTTCAAGAGAGCGAGAGTTGCACCCCTTCTGAAAAAACCTACACTCGATCCCTCCGATGTCAACAACTACAGACCAGTATCCCTTCTTTCTTTTCTCTCCAAAACTCTTGAACGTGCCGTCCTTGGCCAGCTCTCCTGCTATCTCTCTCAGAATGACCTTCTTGATCCAAATCAGTCAGGTTTCAAGACTAGTCACTCAACTGAGACTGCTCTTCTCTGTATCACGGAGGCGCTCCGCACTGCTAAAGCTAACTCTCTTTCCTCTGCTCTCATCCTTCTAGACCTATCGGCTGCCTTCGATACTGTGAACCATCAGATCCTCCTCTCCACCCTCTCCGAGTTGGGCATCTCCGGCGCGGCCCACGCTTGGATTGCGTCCTACCTGACAGGTCGCTCCTACCAGGTGGCGTGGCGAGAATCTGTCTCCTCACCACGCGCTCTCACCACTGGTGTCCCCCAGGGCTCTGTTCTAGGCCCTCTCCTATTCTCGCTATACACCAAGTCACTTGGCTCTGTCATAACCTCACATGGTCTCTCCTATCATTGCTATGCAGACGACACACAACTAATCTTCTCCTTTCCCCCTTCTGATGACCAGGTGGCGAATCGCATCTCTGCATGTCTGGCAGACATATCAGTGTGGATGACGGATCACCACCTCAAGCTGAACCTCGGCAAGACGGAGCTGCTCTTCCTCCCGGGGAAGGACTGCCCGTTCCATGATCTCGCCATCACGGTTGACAACTCCATTGTGTCCTCCTCCCAGAGCGCTAAGAACCTTGGCGTGATCCTGGACAACACCCTGTCGTTCTCAACTAACATCAAGGCGGTGGCCCGTTCCTGTAGGTTCATGCTCTACAACATCCGCAGAGTACGACCCTGCCTCACACAGGAAGCGGCGCAGGTCCTAATCCAGGCACTTGTCATCTCCCGTCTGGATTACTGCAACTCGCTGTTGGCTGGGCTCCCTGCCTGTGCCATCAAACCCCTACAACTCATCCAGAACGCCGCAGCCCGTCTGGTGTTCAACCTTCCCAAGTTCTCTCACGTCACCCCGCTCCTCCGCTCTCTCCACTGGCTTCCAGTTGAAGCTCGCATCCGCTACAAGACCATGGTGCTTGCCTACGGAGCTGTGAGGGGAACGGCACCTCAGTACCTTCAGGCTCTGATCAGGCCCTACACCCAAACAAGGGCACTGCGTTCATCCACCTCTGGCCTGCTCGCCTCCCTACCACTGAGGAAGTACAGTTCCCGCTCAGCCCAATCAAAACTGTTCGCTGCTCTGGCACCCCAATGGTGGAACAAACTCCCTCACGACGCCAGGACAGCGGAGTCAATCACCACCTTCCGGAGACACCTGAAACCCCACCTCTTCAAGGAATACCTAGGATAGGATAAAGCAATCCTTCTGCCCCCCCCCCCCCCCCCTTAAAAGATGTAGATGCACTATTGTAAAGTGGCTGTTCCACTGGATGTCATTAGGTGAATGCACCAATTTGTAAGTCGCTCTGGATAAGAGCGTCTGCTAAATGACTTAAATGTAAATGTAAATGTAATGGATAGGTTTTGTTAGAAAAAAGTGCATATTTCAGGTAGATGGCATAGGTTACAATTGCACCCACCGCCACAAATGGACTAGAATAACTACATAGAGCAACGTGTTTACCTACTTACTAATCATCAAACATTTCGTAAAAATACACAGCATACACTAATCGAAAGACACAGATCCTGTGAATACAGACAATATTTCAGATTTTCTAAGTGTCTTACAGCGAAAACACAATAAATCGTTATATTAGCATACCATATACGCAAACGTTACCCGAGCACTGATTCTAGCCAAAGAGAGCGATATCATATCATCGCCAAAATATATTAATCTTTTCACTAACCTTCTCAGAATTCTTCCGATGACACTCCTGTAACATCATATTACACAATCCATATAGAGTTTGATCGAAAATGTTTATATTTAGCCACCAAAATCATGGTTAGACAATGTGAAATGTAGCCCAGCTGGTGAGAAAATGTCCGTGCGCCATATTAGACAGTGATCTACTCTTATACATAAATACTCATAAACGTGACTAAAAAATATAGGGTGGACAGGGATTGATAGACAATTTAATTCTTAATACAATCGCGGAATTACATTTTTTAAATTATCCTTACTTTTCAATACAGTTTGCGCCAAGCGAAGCTACGTCAAAAAACATGGCGTCCTAAGCCACTAACATTTTTCGACAGAAACACGATTTATCATAATAAAAATGTCCTACTTTGAGCTATTCTTCCATCAGTATCTTGGGCAAAGGATCCTTTCTTGGGTCTAATCGTCTTTTGGTGGAAAGCTGTCCTCTTGCCATGTGGAAATGCCAACTGCGTTCGGGATGAACTGGAAGCGTGCCCAGCAATTCACAGCGTTTCAGAAATAAATGTCCCAAAATCGCACTAAACGGATATAAATTGCTATAAAACGCTTTAAATTAACTACCTTATGATGTTTTTAACTCCTATAACGAGTCTTAACATGACCGGAGAAAGATTACTCCCAACACTAATGCTTGGAACAGGTGCGGGTCGGTGTCCTCCACGCGCATGACGCACAAAGAAAAGACTTGCTAGCTACAGGGTTTTTTAATTTATAGTGCCTGTGAACGCGCAATCGACCCCATTCAAATCGTCATCACGTAAAGGCATCCAGGGGAAGACGTAAGCAGTGTCCGTATACTCATAGCAATAACAGTGCCCTTTTAACTGACTCCAGATCAGGGGCCAACATTTCTGAAATCTGACTCCATGTCAGGGAAATTGCTGTAGAATAGGTTCTGTTCCACTTAGAGACAAAATTTCAACTCCTATAGAAACTATAGACTGTTTTCTATCCAATAATAATAATAATATGCATATTGTACGATCAAGAATTTTGTGGGAAGCCGTTTCAAAAATTACACGATTAGCATAAATAGTGACAACAGCGCCCCCATCCTCAACAGGTTAAGCTGTTTTCTAGTGACATTTATTTGGATATATCCATAACAATGAGCTAATGGTGCGCGATTTCACCGGGCATAGAAAAGGTGCTCTCTCAACAGTACACTGTTCTGTTGTTCAGAGGAGCTAGCCAACAACAAAGCTAACACAATGTATTCAAACTGAAACTGGAAAGACTGCAAACTAGCTGCACATTTTAATTTGACATGTTTTCTATTAACATTTCTTTGTATATATATCTGTTGTGTATATACTTATAGAAATGATGACGATTCATGATTTCGACTGACTGAGAAAAGCTGCCTGCCTGTCTGTCTCATCCCGACTCCTACAAGTTCATTACTACGTGAGAGCTGGAGATAGAATTTCAATACTGAAAGAATGTTGCAAATGTCAGAGAGACAAACGGCAAGGTTTATACAAATATCCGCTATTGAAAGCCAATTGCAGCTCTAAAATAAATAGGAGATCATGTCTAGATGATTTTTATGGAAGTCCAGAGAGGACATACGATAACGTTTTTCTTTTAAAACATCAAGATCACAACTTATTTATCTCATGATCACAACAAAACAAAGGTTTCTATTGGACAAACTCAGGTAGGTCTATCCCCATTTCATTCCGTTTGCTTCGATTTAAGACGCGTTTTTCAGCAGAATGTGTGGAATGAATACACCCCTGACCACCTGCATACAAAGTTCACTTTCATTACAGCCACATACAAACAGCATCATCACTTTAATCGTTGTATGATTCCTTCTCGCATCTACGCGCTCCTCCTTTCACCTTTTTCTTTTGGCTTGTGGACTTCAGTGCACAACACAACAGGTGTCTGTGACCAGGTGAAAAAACCTCTCCAAGCCAAACTGTAACCGCTACACACAGCCTACACAGTTGTCACCATATTAGCTAACGTCATAGTCAACATACAGTTGAAGTCGGAAGTTTACATCCACCTGAGCCAAATACATTTAAATTCAGTTTCCCTAATCCTAGTAAAAATTCCCTGTTTAGGTCAGTTAGGATCACCACTTTAATGTAAGAATGTGAAATCTCAGAATAATAGTAGAGAGAATGATTGATTTCAGCTTTTATTTCTTTCATCACATTCCCAGTGGGTCAGAAGTTTGCATACACTCAATTAGTATTTGGTAACATTGCCTTTAAATTGTTTAACTTGGGCCTTCCACAAGCTTCCCACAAGAAGTTGGGTGAATTTTGGCCCATTCCTTCTGTCAGAGCTGGTGTAACTGAGTCAGGTTTTGTAGGCCTCCTTGCTCGCATACACTTTTTCAGTTCTGCCGACAACTTTTCTATAGGATTTAGGTCAGGGCTTTGTGATGGCCACTCCAATGCCTTGACTTTGTTGTCCTTAAGCCATTTTGCCACAACTTTGGAAGTATTCTTGGGGTCATTGTCCATTTGGAAGACCCATTTGCGAACAAGCTTTAACTTCCTGACTGATGTCTTGAGATTTCGCTTTAATATATCCACATCATTTTATTTTTATTTATTTATTTTTTATTTAACCTTTATTTAACCAGGTAGGCAAATTGAGAACACGTTCTCATTTACAATTGCGACCTGGCCAAGATAAAGCAAAGCAGTTCGACACATACAACAACACATAGTTACACATGGAGTAAAAACAAACATATAGTCAATAATACAGTGAAAAAAAATAAGTCTATATACAATGTGAGCAAGTGAGGTGAGATAAGGGAGGTGAAGGCAAACAGATATATGTATAAATAAATAAAAAATATAAAAAGGCCATGGAGGCGAAGTGAGTACAACACAGCAAGTAAAATAAAAACTAAAAAAAACACTGGAATGGTTGGTTTGCATTGGAAGAAAGTGCAAAGTAGAGACAGAAATAATAGGGTGCAAAGGAGCAAAATAAATTAATAAATAAATACAGTAGGTAAAGAGGTAGTTGTTTGGGATAAATTGTAGATGGGTTATGTACAGGTGCAGTAATCTATGAGCTGCTCTGACAGCTGGTGCTTAAAGCTAGTGAGGGAGATAGGTGTTTCCAGTTTCAGAGATTTTTGTAGTTCGTTCCAGTCATTGGCAGCAGAGAACTGGAAGGAGAGGCGTCCAAAGGAAGAATTGGTTTTGGGGGTGACTAGAGAGATATACCTGCTGGAGCGCGTGCTACAGGTAGGTGCTGCTATGGTGACCAGCGAGCTGAGATAAGGGGGGACTTTACCTAGCAGGGTCTTGTAGATGACCTGGAACCAGTGGGTTTGGCGACGAGTATGAAGCGAGGGCCAGCCAACGAGAGTGTACAGGTCGCAGTGGTGGGTAGTATATGGGGCTTTGGTGACAAAACGGATGGCACTGTGATAGACTGCATCCAATTTATTGAGTAGGGTTTTGGAGGCTATTTTGTAAATGACATCACCGAAGTCGAGGATTGGTAGGATGGTCAGTTTTACAAGGGTATGTTTGGCAGCATGAGTAAAGGATGCTTTGTTGCGGAATAGGAAGCCAATTCTAGATTTGACTTTGGATTGGAGATGTTTGATGTGGGTCTGGAAGGAGAGTTTACAGTCTAACCAGACACCTAGGTATGTCCTCATGATGCCATCTATTTTGTGAAGTGCACCAGTCCCTCCTGCAGCAAAGCACCCCCACAACATGATGCTGCCACCCCTGTGCTTCACAGTTGGGATTTTGTTCTTTGGCTTGCAAGTCTCCCCCTTTTTCCTCCAAACATAACAATGGTCATTATGGCCAAACAGTTCTATTTTTGTTTCATCAGACCAGAGGACATTTCTCCAAAAAATATGATCTCTGTCCCCATGTGCAGTTGCAAACCGTAGTCTGGCTTTTTTATGGCGTTTTTGGAGCAGGGGCTTCTCCCTTGCTGAGCGGCCTTTCAGGTTATGTCGATATAGGACTCGTGTTACTGTGGATATAGATACTTTTGTACCTGTTTCCTCCAGCATCTTCACAAGTTCCTTTGCTATTGTTCTGGGATTGATTTGCACTTTTTGCACCAAAGTACGTTCATCTCCAGGATACAGAATGCGTCTGCTTCCTGAGTGGTATGACGGCTGCGTGGTCCCAGGGTGTTTATACTTGCATACTATTGTTTGTACAGATGAACGTGGTACCTTCAGGCGTTTGGAAATTGTTCCCAAGGATGATCCAGACTTGTGGAGGTCTACAATTTTCTTTCTGAGGTCTTGGCTGATTTCTTTCGATTTTCCCATGATGTCAAGCAAAGAGGCACTGAGTTTGAAGGTAGGCCTTGAAAAACATCCACAGGTACACCTCCAATTGACTCAAATGATGTCAATTAGTCTATCAGAAGCTTCTAAAGCCATGACATCATTTTCTGGAATTTTACAAGCGGTTTAAAGGCACAGTCAACTTAGTCTATGTAAACTTCTGTCCCACAGGAATTGTGATACAGTGAGTTATAAGTGAAAAATTGTTGGAAAAATTACTTGTGTCATGCACAAAGTAGATGTCCTAACCGACTTGCCAAAACTATAGTTTGTTAACAAGAATTTTGTGGAGTGATTGAAAAACGAGTTTTAATGACTCCAACCTAAGTGTATGAAATCTTCCGACTTCAACTGTACATATTCAGTTTTGTATACAGTACAGTTGAGAAGCTAAGTTATTAAATCGCTCATTAATTTGTGCATGACATCACAGAGCATACAAGTCATCCATGTTTTTAAATACAGTCCAGCATTTTAGTTATAAAACTAAATAACAAAGGGAGCCTTGATTAATTTTACAATCATGGCTAAAGCGTTTAATTAAAGAATGCATTTGACAGTTTTTAATTTGGGCTGTACTAGACTTTGAAACTTTCTTTGTTAGAACAGACTATATGGGATAGATTTTTTAGAAATGTAGTATAATTAATTTGTTTAATATTATGGTGTTTCTATTCCAAGAGAAACGGAAATGCATTTCTTACTGTAGCCGGTGTACTGTAGGCCTAAGGGTTTCCGTTAGGAAAATATTGTTACACCATGATCTGTTTCACCTGTCTTTGTGATTGTCTCCACCCCCATCCAGGTGTCGCTCATCTTCCCCATTATCCCCTGTGTATTTATACCTGTGTTCTCTGTTTGTCTGTTGCCAGTTCGTCTTGTTTGTAGTCAACCAGCGTTTTTTGCTTTCCTCAGTCTCTTTGTCTCGCCCTCCTGGTTTTGACCCTTGCCTGACCACTCTGCCTGCCCCTGACGCTGAGCCTGCCTGCCGACCTGTACCTTTCCCCCACCTCTGGATTATTGACCTCTGCCTACCCTGACCTGTCTATTGCCTGCCCCTGTTGGATTATTAAACCATTGTTAATTTGACGTTGTCTGTATCTGGGTCTTACCTTCATAGCTGATAAATATGGCACTGTACAATGTGTTTCTATTCCAAAAAAATCTAAAATGCATTTCTTACTGTAGCCGATGTAGGCCTAAAGGTTTACTTACAAGCACTTAACCAACAATGGAGTTAAATAACAACAGCTGGGCTATATATAGGGGGTACCGGTACAGAGTCAATGTGCGGGGGCACTAGTGTCGAGGTAATTGAGGTAATATGTATATGTAGGTAGAGTTATTAAAGTGACTATGCATAGACAATAACAGAGAGTAGCAGCAGCGTAGAAGATTGTTGGGGGGGGGGGGGGGCAATGCAAATAGTCAGGGTTCCCAGTTGATTAGCTGTTCAGGAGTCTTATGGTTGGGGGTAGAAACTGTTTAGAAACCTCTTGGACCTAGACTTGGCGCTCCGGTAATGCTTGCAATGCGGAAGCAGAGAGAACAATCTATGACTAGGGTGGCTGGAGTCTTTGACAATTTTTAGGGCCTTTCTCTGACACCGCCTGGTATACAGGTCCTGGATGGCAGGAAGCTTGGCCCCGGTGATGTACTGTCGTACCTTGCAGTCGGAGGCCGAGCATTTGCCATACCAGACAGTGATGCAACCCGTCAGGATGCTCTCGATGGTGCAGCTGTAAAACCTTTTCAGTCTCCTGAGGGGGAATAGGTTTTGTCATGCCCTCTTCATGACTGTCTTGGTGTGCTTGGACCATGTTGGTTTGTTGGTGGTGTGAACGACAAGGAACTTGAAGCTCTCAACCTGCTCCACTAACGCCCCGTCGATGAGAATTGGGGCATGCTCGGTCATCCATTAATACTGTACATTTAAAGTCCCTAAACTCGGCAAGAGTCTATTGTCTTGCTGGAAGCCCATCAAGGGGACACGTTGTTTGCAGAGTTCACAAATACTTGTGAAAAAATTCCTCCAGCTGTACATAACTACTGTAAATAAAAACACAGCATCTACAGTGGCACAAATATATTATTGATTTCGATATACACTGCTCAAAAAAATAAAGGGAACACTTAAACAACACAATGTAACTCCCAAGTCAATCACACTTCTGTGAAATCAAACTGTCCACTTACGAAGCAACACTAATTGACAATAAATTTCACATGCTGTTGTGCAAATGGAATAGACAAAAGGTGGAAATTATAGGCAATTAGCAAGACACCCCCAATAAAGGAGTGGTTCTGCAGGTGGTGACCACAGACCACTTCTCAGTTCCTATGCTTCCTGGCTGATGTTTTGGTCACTTTTGAATGCTGGCGGTGCTTTCACTCTAGTGGTAGCATGAGACGGAGTCTACAACCCACACAAGTGGCTCAGGTAGTGCAGCTCATCCAGGATGGCACATCAATGCGAGCTGTGGCAAGAAGGTTTGCTGTGTCTGTCAGCGTAGTGTCCAGAGCATGGAGGCGCTACCAGGAGACAGGCCAGTACATCAGGAGACGTGGAGGAGGCCGTAGGAGGGCAACAACCCAGCAGAAGGACCGCTACCTCCGCCTTTGTGCAAGGAGGAGCACTGTCAGAGCCCTGCAAAATGACCTCCAGCAGGCCACAAATTTATTGTCAATCAGTGTTGCTTCCTAAGTGGACAGTTTGATTTCACAGAAGCGTGATTGACTTGGAGTTACATTGTGTTGTTTAAGTGTTCCCTTTATTTTTTTGAGCAGTGTATATATTTATGTTTATTAAGCTACTGTGCAGTCTGACAAGTAAACCTAGCCTACAGTACATGGTAAAGTGCCTAATTCCTTACATAAGGGAGAGCAGGACATGTCCAGCCTTTCTCAGTGACCTCAAGTACTCATTACCTCTTTCTTTAATACTTTTTCGGGTTGCATCAGTCATGGACAGAAACTTCTGAGACAGTATTAATTAATGATGAACACCCGGAGGTTCACTGGTAAGCCACATTTGCCTCGGGGTCCATCCCAGTTGTGTCCACATGTGGTATCTCTCTTCGGTTACACATCCTTGGAATAGCAGAACAGCATAACGGTCCGGATAGCCCTTACTGTGCCTGGTGAGCAGTTCGTCAAGTTCTGTTGTCAGAAGAGGAATGGAAATGTCAGGGTGAACCGACGACCTAACAAACCCGCCATGTGCTGTATGTTGACTCTATCTGTTGGAGGTCACAGGTGTGCCTGGCATGGATTGTGACTCCATTTCGCCCGTATCTCTGCCCTCAGAGAATGTTTCTCTTTCTGCTGGTCGGTCTTCAAAGTATGAATGTGATCCATGTGCACCTTCATCAGATGAGCAGAATGGTACCACCCTGAGCCCCCATCGATTACAGTGGCCTATGATAGAAACGGTAGATAAATTAAGAATTAAAAGTGACTCCAACACACAAATGCTCGTACAGAAAGACATTTTAAGAATCTCGCAAAACTAAACGCTTTCTTTGGGAACCATGCGTTTTTTGGGTGCGGCCCGTTGTCTACCCCTTTAACCACTAATCTCCACGGATGGTAGTCGGCATGGTTGTATGCTCTGCAAAAATACATTCACATTTTTAGTACACAATTAGTGATTTTATTACACAGTATGCATTTATTTTGAAGAAAATTCACTGAAACCAAAATACCTTTAGTTTTGGTGATTCTCTCAGCTCTGGCTCATTTTCAAGTCCTAACCCTGAAACAGACAGCACCATCCCTATGGAAACCTGGCACCATCCCTATGGTGATGGCAGCATCATGCTGTGGCAATGTTTTTCAGCGGCAGGATCTGGGAGACTAGTCAGGATCGAGGGAAAGATGAACGGAGCAATGTATAGAGAGATCCTTGATGAAAGCCTGCTCCAGAGCGCTCAGGACCTCAGAATGGGGGCGAAGGTTCACCTTTCAACAGGACAATGACCCTAAGCACACAGCCAAGGCAACACTTCGGGACAAGTCTCTGAACGTCCTTGAGTGGCCCAGCAAGACCCAGGACTTAAACCCGATCTAACATCTCTGGAGAGACTTGAAAATAGCTGTGCAGCGACGCTCCCTATCCAATCTGACAGAGTTTGAGTGGATCTGCAGAGAAGAATTGGAGAAACTCCCCAAATACAGCTGTGCCAAGCGTGTAGCTTCACATCCAAGAAGACTCGAGGATGTAATCGCTGCCAAATATGCTTCAACAAAATACTGAGTAAAGGGTTTGAATACTAACACAACGTGCCAATGGAACACAGGAGTGATGGTTGCTGATAATGGGCCTCTGTATGCCTATGTAGATATTCCATTCAAAATCAGCCGTTTCCAGCTACAATAGTCACAGACATGACACAGGAACAGAAACAATAACGCCTGGGGATGGAACCAAACTGTCAGAGTCGCGTGTATAGGTGGCAGGGAAGTCAGGCGCAGGAGAGTCAAACGGAGTGTAAAATGGAGTCTTTTAATGAATGTCCCAGTAACATGCTCCATAACACTCATAAGAAAAGAACATAAACAAATATGGGTACGAAGACCCGTCGCGCACCTATACACATAAACACAACACTAACAATAAACAATCTCTGACAAAGTCATGAGGGGAAACAGAGGGTTAAATACACAACAGGTAATGGATGGGATTGAAAACAGGTGTGTGGGAAGACAAGACAAAACCAATGGAAAATGAAAAATGGATCGATGATGGCTAGAAGACCAGTGACGTCGACCGCCGCCCGAACAAGGAGAGGCAACGACTTCGGCAGAAGTCGTGACACAAACTTTAGAACGGTAGTGTAAATACTCACACCCCTGAGTCAATGGCAGCAATTACAGCTCTGAGTCTTTCTAGGTAAGTCTCCAAGAACTTTCCACACCTGGATTGTGCAACATTTGCCCATTATTCTTAAAACAAAATATTCAAGCTCTGTCTAATTGGTTGTCAACCTTTTTCAGGTCTTGCCATAGATTTTCAAATAGATTTTAGTCAAAACTGTACCTCGGCCACTCTGGAACATTCACTGTCTTCTTGGTAAGCAACTCCAGTGTAGATTTGGCCTTGTGTTCTAGGTTATTGTCCTGCTGAAAGGTGAATTCATTTCCCAGTGTCTGGTGGAAAGAAGACTGAACCAGTTTTCCTCTAAGATTTTGCCTTTTCTTAGTTCCATTACGCTCATTTTTTTATCCTGAAACACTCCCCAGTCCTTAACGATTACAAGCATACCCATAACATGATGCAGTCACCACTATGCTTGAAAATATGGAGAGTGGTACTGAGTAATGTGTTGTATTGGATTTGCCCCAAACATAACACTTTGTATTCAGAACAAAAAGTGAATTGCTTTGCCACATTATTTTTGTAGTATTACTTTTATGCCTTGGTGGAAACAGGATGCATGTTTTGGAATATTTGTATTCTGTAAAGATTTCCTTTTCACTCTGTCAATTAGGTTAGTAAACTCAGCAAAAAAAGAAACACCCCTTATTCAGGACACTGTCTTTCAAAGATAATTTGTAAAAATCTAAATAACTTTACAGATCTTCGTTGTAAAGGGTTTAAACACTGTTTCCCATGCTTGTTCAATGAACCATAAACAATTAATGAACATGCACCTGTGGAACGGTCATTAAGACACTAACAGCTTAAGGCAATTAAGGTCACAGTTCTGAAAACTTAGGATACTAAAGAGGCATTTCTACTGACTCTGAAAAACACCAAAATAAATATGCCCAGGGTCCCTGCCCAGCTGCGGAACGTGCCTTAGGCATGCTGCAAGGAGGCATGAGGACTGCAGATATGGCCAGGGCAATAAATTGCAATGTCCGTACTGTGAGCCGCCTAAGACAGCGCTGCAGGGAGACAGGACGGACAGCTGATCGTCCTTGCAGTGACAGACCACGTGTAACAACACCTGCACAGGATCGGTACATCCGAACATCACACCTGCGGGACAGGTGCGGGATGGCAACAACAACTGCCCGAGTTACACTAGGAACGCACAATCCATCCAACAGTGCTGACTGTCCGCAATAGGCTGAGAGAGGGCTTGTAGGCCTGTTGTAAAGGCAGGTCCTCACCAGACATCACCGGCAACAACGTTGCCTATGGGCACAAACCCACCGTCACTGGATCAAACAGGACTGGCAAAAAGTGCTCTTCACTGAGGAGTCGCGGTTTTGGCCTGTACTCTGGAGCGGGATCGATTTGGAGGTGGAGGGTCCGTCATGATCTGGGTCGGTGTGTCAGAGCATCATCGGACTGAGCTTGTTGTCATTGCAGGCAATCTCAATGCTGTGCGTTACAGGAAAGACATCCTCCACCCTCATGTGGTACCCTTCCTGCAGGCTCATCCTGACATGACCCTCCAGCATGACAATGCCACCAGCCATACTGCTCGTTCGGTGCGTGATTTCCTGCAAGACAGGAATGTCAGTGTTCTGCCACGGCCAGCGAAGAGCCCTGATCTCAATCCCATTGAGCACGTCTGTGACCTGTTGGATCGGAGGGTGAGGGCTAGGGGGCCATTCCCCCGAGAAATGTCCTGGAACTTGCAGGTGCCTTGGTGGAAGAGTGGGGTAACATCTCACAGCAAAAACGGGCAAATCTGGTGCAGTCCATGGGGAGGAGATGCACTGCAGTACTTAATGCAGCTGGTGGCCACACCAGATACTGACTGTTACTTTTGATTTTGACCCCCACTTTGTCCAGGGACACCATTATTCAATTTCTGTTAGTCACATGTCTGTGGAACTTGTTCAGTTTGTCTCAGTTGTTGAATCTTGTTGTTCATACAAATATTTACACATGTTAAGTTTGCTGAAAATAAAGCTGTTGACAGTGAGAGGACGTTTATTTTGGAGTAACTACAATGCTTTCAGTTTTCTCCAATGACAGACATTAAACTCTTACTGTTTAAAAGTCACCATTGGCCTCATGGTGAAATCCCTGAGCGGTTTCCTTCGTCTCCGGCAACTGAGTTAGGAAGAACACCTGTATCTTTGCAGTTACTGGGTGCATTGATACATCATCCAAAGTGTAATTAATAACTTACCATGCTCAAAGGGATATTCAATGTCTGTTTTTTTTGTTTTTTTTACCCATCTACAAATAGGTGCCATTCTTTGAGAGGCATTGGAAAACCTCCCTGGTCTTTGTGGTTGAATCTAATGTGTGTGTTGTTTTTTATTGATACTGTGCTTGAAACGTTTCGCTGCACTGGCTATATCATCTGTGTATGCGACCAATAAACTTTGAATTGATAAATGAGGATGCTGCCTTCTAAGTTGCTTCATATGTAAGGCTCCTTGCAGACAACCTGTCAATCTATCATCAATACGTCCCACTCTTACGTCCCACTTTTACGTCCCACTTATATATTTCTAGAGTTTATCTCGGGATCTCAACAAAACAACTTATGTCGTGATCATGAAATAAATAATCTCGACATAACGAGGGAATAATCGGTTTTTATTCATATATCCATTGACGGATCTAGAGTTTTATACATGGGGTGTCCAGGGGGTGGCCAAGGCTACTTCAGGGGGTCATTAGACCATGACAGAAAATGTGTGTGTAACCCTAACGTGGCATCTAAGGAGCATGAATGAATCCTATGATTGCTGATTAGAGGTAGAAGTGATAATTCACTTAACCCAGAGTTCTTCAATGTGGCAGATAGTGAGGTCCAAAAGGGTCACTTCACTAGAATTCTTTAACATACTATGAGTAGTCAGGGTCTCTACCTCGGAACTGCAGCTCAATTTCTTTCTTTCTTTCTCTCTCACACACACACAGTAATGTACTCACATACTGGAGAGACTTGGGTAACTCTGTTTTCATGAATATATAATCTGGGTCGATAAGTGTAGAACATCCAAAATATAATAAAGCTCAAGCACGAAGGAGATAAGATAGCATTTGTGTGTTACATAAATTGCATAGTTTATTTACAAAAAAAGACACTGCAATTTGACATACCAGGAATCAAGCAAAAGTGGACTTGAAACATTTAAATAATTTTGGTGCCCATCAATATTTAAAACGTACAGTATCATATTTCCGCTCATATAAATTATGTTAACTAAGAGCAAAGAAAAGTTTTGGAATTGGCCTAATCAAGACCAAATCAAATCTGTGTGACATGAAACCCTTTGGATTTATCATTTTAGAATGTCAGTGTACTAGCTAGTACACCGTGCAGGTTTTAATCATGAACAGAGGGACAACCTAAGTGCCAAATTATCCTAAGTAGATTTAAAACAGCATAATTCTGCGGTTCTGGTGAGAACTGGCAAAATGTTTCACAAACTCATCCATGTTGAGGGAGCGGGCCCTACTCGACTCAACACTGAATTCATAGGTGACTTAACCGGTCATCGGCCATTGTTGTCCTAAGGTGGGTCAGTTTTAAAGCTGAGAAGCTTCTCTCATAAGAAGCACTGCTGACTGGTGTAACAACTGAAATCTTACAAAGTCGAAATAGCTCATGGAAGACCTCTTTATAAGGTTCTAGAAACACAACAAAGTCAAGGAGAGTAGACGGTCTGTCCCTTCCACTTTCTCTCTCCTATCAAGAAGCCGCTTGGTTTGATGAACCTCATGTTTGAGGTCCTCTAAATCTGACTCAAAGGTCTGAGCAAAGGCAAACAGAGGCTCCTAATTCAAGAATGTTGTACTCTATGGGTTGAGAGACTGGACCCCTTGCATTATCTTGCAATTCTTCTTTGAAAACACCTCTGCAGCTCAGCTGTGAGACTGCCAAGCACCTGATAAAAGATAGTTCTTTGAAAGCTCTCACCATCACTTTGGTCACTATTTTTCTGTCCTACAGTGCTCATCATCAATGAGTCGTGAAATCTTAAGCTTGTCTTTTACACACTGTTTGTACACTTATTTTGCAGTGCTCTGCAATCTCTTCAACCTCTTTCCATAGTAACCCTCACTTCTGTAGTCCTGTAATGTGTCCGTAAGGGCACCTACTAGATCCACAGCCCTTGCTAGGTCAAGAGAGCTTGATTGGAGCATGTCAGAAAGACATTTGGCATCACCAAGCACTTTACAAAAGGTAACCAAAAGCCCTATGAAATGTAAATCTGAGAAAGAAGGCCCCTTGCCTCCACTGATCTATCACCACTATTTTCAAGTGTGATATCCTGTAGCACTCTCAGAACTGCTGGAAGCCTATCCCTCAGACTACGGCATGCCATGTATCTGCATGCCCACCTTACATCCGTAAGTCTCCGTAGTTCCCCGGGCTGCTGCTGTGGATACAGCTCTTTCTGAACTGCAAGCCACTTGAGATGAACGTACGAGCCAGATACAAAGTTATAAAGCTTCTGCAGGAGAGCAAAAACAGTGAACTGCCTCAGACACTGATTTTACAGCATCGACAAGAATCAAATTCAAACTATGTGCATTACAGTGCACATAAAATGCAAATATTGTACTGTTTTTAATCCGTGCAGACACATCAGAATGCTTTCCGCTCATGACGGATGCACCGTCATAGCCTTGCCCCACAAGATTATTTCTGTAGTCCAGATCATGTTTATCAAGGCAATCAATTATCATTTTTGAGGCCTGCTGCATCTAAGCTCTCAGCTGACTGAAAGTGTAAACAGCTTTCGTGGATGGCCCCGTTGTAATAGTACCTCACAACTAAAGACATTTGTTATTTTTTCTTGAAATATTTGGTTTCATCTGCAATTACACTAAAAACTTCACTTTCTTTTACTTCTATTATGATTTCACTTTGTACCATCTCAACTCAGCCCTCAAGAACTTCGTTCTGGATTTGGTGGCTTGTGTACTTAGCATTGCCACATGCATTCATCCTTTTTCTCTTTGAGAGGGTCATGTTTTGCTATTTCTTCTAAGATTGTCAAAAAATTACCCTTGTGAGAGTCTTCAGACTCTCAATGACCTCTCTGCGCTATAAATTGAGGGGCAGTTAATAGGAGCACATCTGTAATTGTTTTAATGTAAGTACAGTTTTCCTCCACTTTCTTTTTCCGGTCCTCATTTATGACATCTAACATTGATGGGTTGCTGTCAATGGCCCTTTTATGCTGATTCTGTCACGATCATCAAAGGGACTGAGAGAGGACCAAGGCGCAGCGCGTGGAAAATACATCTTCTTTATTACAGAAAGAAGACGAAAATGAAACAAACACTATACAACTAAACTAAACAAAACAACAAAACAGACGACCGTGAAGCTAATACAAACAGAAGTGCAGACACTAAACACTTCGACATAGATAATTCCCCACAAACAGCTAAAGCCTATGGTTGCCTTAAATATGGCTCCCAATCAGAGACAACAATAACCAGCTGTCTCTAATTGAGACCCAATTCAGGCAACCATAGACTTTCCTAGATACCTACACTCAACCATAGACACAGCTAGACTTCTATACTAAACATAAACCCAACTACTCTAATGAACCCCCTAATCTTTACAACCACCCTAGACACTACAAAAAACACATACATTCCCCATGTCACACCCTGACCTAACTAAAATAATTAAGAAAACAAAGAATACTAAGGCCAGGGCGTGACAGATTCCAAGCATACACCGCGTTGATAGGATGCTCTGCCTTCGAATGGAGCTTAAACCCAGAATCTTTAAACAGCGCCTTGTTCCAGTTACAAAAACCTGATTGTGATGTGAAGGCAGATTCACGTGTATTGGGCAGAGAAACATGCCTACAGGCGAAACAATAAGTCACATTTTGACTTACAGAATATTCAAGCCATGAATTGTCCTTAAACCAGGAGCTGTTGAAAGCCCTTTTCCTAGTACCAAGCTGAGTTCTGGGAAATGTTTTCAAACACAGATGTACAGGACCCTCTTCTCTGGATCTTGAAATGTCTGAAATGCACGTTATATAATGTGTCATATCTCTAAGGAAATGTATAAATAAGGGATCCACAAGATTAGATACTAACAGCTGCTAATTAACATGTGTAGATTAAAGTATAGGCCTGGCATACCATTGGGTCCTTTTGGAACAGCATATCTGGTGCTTGATGCAGTTGGGAGGGGCTCGATGAAATCTCCTGGCAGCTCTGGCTCACTGTCTCGCTCAGAGCCAGAGGTCTCTGTGTCATCCCTTGATACATCTATTACGTTAAAATAACACAAGAACCATAATCAATATAAAAATACCACAGCCATCAAAACAAGTACACACATGAATCAACAGCTAACATTTTAAAGTGAGTCTCAATCTGACAAAATCATCTTGATGCCCTGACCTGGTGGTGGTAGACTGGGTCCTTGTGAAGTCTGACCACACTGACTCTGACTAGCCTCAGGTAGGGAGCTTCTCTGGGGTTCGGTGGTGAGTCAAGGGCTGGGTTCTGTTTGCACCTGATCTGCCTGTTTGTGCTTCTTTAAAAATAAGTCTGATATCTCTCCATTTCTTTTCATGTTTAATTGACCCTATGCAAAAATAAGACAGTCTATGGTTACATCTAAGCATCCAATTAGTCCAAAAACAACAACACAGAGTTACACAAACAAACGTACAGTCAATAACACAATAGAAAAATCTATATTCAGTCTGTGCAAATGTAGTAAGATTAGGGAGTAAGGCAATAAATAGGCCACAGTGGCGAAATAATTACAATTTAGCAATAACACTGGAGTGATAGATGTGCATATGATGATGTGCAAGTAGAATTACTCGGGTGCAAAAGAGCAAAACAATAATACGTATATACTGTATATGGGGTTGAGGTAGATAGTTAATTTACAGAGATCGGTAAGCTGCTTAAAGTTAGTGAGGGAGATATAAGTCTCCAGCTTCAGTGATTTTTGCAATTCGTTCCAGTCATTGGCAGCAGAGAACTGGAAGGCAAGGCCGGCCAAAGGAGGTGATGGCTTTGGGGGTGACCAATGAAATATACCTGCTGGAGTGCGTGCTACGGGTGGGTGTTGCTATTGTAACCAGTGAGCTGAGATAAGGCGGGGTTTTACCTAGCAAAGGCTTATAGATGACCTGGAGCCAGTGGGTTTGGCGACGAATATGTAGCGAGGACCAGCCAACTAGAGCATACAGGTCGCAGTGGTGGGTAGTATATAGACTACATCCAATTTGCTGAGTAGAGTGTTGGAGGATATTTTGTAAATGACATTGCCGAAGTCAAGGATTGGTAGGATAGTCAGTTTTACGAGGGTATGTTTGGCAGCATGAGTGAAGGAGGCTTTGTTGCAAAATAGGAAGCCGATTCTAGATTGAATTTTGGATTGGAGAAGCTTAATGTGAGTCTGGAAGGAGAGTTAGATCATGGCTAGCCCTACTCTGCAGTAAGTAACTTAGCTAGCTATAATTTCTTACACCTTTATGATGGCAAATTGTGGTAATCTTTTGAGTAATGTTAATAGATTTATAATAACAATTGTTCATTTTGAGTTTAAGTACGTAAATCTAACTGAGTTAATGGATTTCAAATTGCTGAATGTTAACCTGCTGAACACTGACAGCTGTAGCCTACTAGTTACCCCACATTAGATAAACATTCGTATGCTGTAACTTTCGACACTGCACTGTATATGCGTGTATGACTAGCACATAATGTTTGGTTAAATTGGGAACCGATCTCTCTTATCTGATGGAGCCAAAGTTCTAACATTAACTTACACAGAGACTCAACTTTCGTAAAAGTTGTTCAGGAAACCTAAACCTGATGCTGAACCTTAAAACTTACTTCAAATATGATGCTTTCGCCAATTTTGAAAAGAGCTTGTGGAGCTGTGGAAATATTCTCTTCTTCTGTATGTTCTTCTTATTCTTCTGTATCTCGCAACTAACGTTAATATTCTCTCCTCCTCATCCTCGATTTGAAAAATGCTCCCCCCGAACATCAAAATAAATGCTTCTTTCAATAAGAGGTGAAATGAGCATCAAACTACTAGTAGCGAATGGCATTTTGGGGTGGCACCCAACCCGGAAACTCCTCTGGCTCCGCCTCTGCATATATCCTCTCTGGGCTTCCATAGCTTTTTTTTTACAGTGGAGATGAAGTTTATGAATTGCGTAGTTGGGTTGATGAGACATTGGATTGCGCACTGAAATTGAACAGTAAATAGGCATTTCGACGTCATAGCCTTAGCCGGTGGTAACTTGTGGAATAGACACCGCCTGGTATGTGGTTTTAACCAATCAGCATCCCGGATTAAACCCACCCGTTGTCTAAAAGGATAGAAGTATGTTCTCCTTGTGATGTTCAGAGGCCGAGGAACAATGATCTTAAGTTCGGCAAAAATGCAGCAAAACATTTCCGAATTGTAATAAATGTCATAATTTTATGAATTTACAACTTTGGTACTGTAATCAAACACTTGGCTCAACCTTTTTAGCAGTTGGTCTGTCAACTCAGGGGGAAAAAATATACAAAAGAATACAATCTCAGCTGCTGGAAAATATATTTATAATATATTTTGTACTTACTGTGCTGCTCAAATTGATTCGAGAATATAAATGATGTAGGCCGAATCGAACATTAGGGAAGGGTTAAACCTGTAATGGAAAAGGGGAAAGAGAGACATTGGGAATCAATTCCATTAACTGGCAGCAACTGTATTTCACTCTGCGTGGTGGTTGTGGCTGGCTGGCTTAGGGCCTACTTGGCTGAGTGTGTGTCCAGAATGCCTGGTCAGGGTAAAGCGTAGGTATTGTAGGCCTAAAGGCATCCAGGTGCCTGCATCAATGATGCCCTTATGGACTGTCTGTAAGTGTGTTCATGTTAGTGAACCTCCACCTGAAGATCCCTTTATGCATTTCTTAAAGGACACGTTCAGGTAGTCCCTTTGGCCCATTTGCTTCAACTTAGTTGCACTGATCGAGGAGGAAAGAAGCCCTCAACCCAGCTTCAGGGGTACCTCGCAATATTATCATGTCGCTCGCTGGCCAAACACTGCACAGAAACACGGGGAAAATGTGCCACACACACAGAGATGCATACACACACACACACACGTGCTCTGTCATCAAACAGCAGTACCGGGAAGGGACCCAGAGGGGACCAGATCAGAGAGTGTCTAGAAGGAGCATGAGAGAAAGAAGAGGCCGTTTAATTACAGTTCAGCCATTCACTTACACAGGGCCACAGTGTAATTCCTCCAGCTGCAAGCCTCATTTGCATTTAACCGTCAAGCCTGAGACGGAAATGGGAACGGGGTGCAACACACTCTATGAGAGCGGTAGCAGAAGAGAGAAAACGTGGTAATTACAGGCTGCTTCCCGAATAGCACCCTATTTCAATATAGTGCACTACTTTTGACCAGAGCCCTGTGGGCCCTGTTCAAAAGTAGTGTTTTGTGTAGGGAACAGGTTGCCATTTGGGAAACCCCCATAGACCAAGCTGTGAGTTGGGAAAGGATGGCTCCCTTCCTCATCCACCCTTTCACCTGCTTGTTCAATGCTTCATTCTCCCACGTACAGTACACCCATTTTGCATACTCTCTAAACAGCACCGCTACAGGGGGCTAAAAGCATTGTTTTTATATCAGGGTCCCAAATGCCACACTATTCCCCATATAGGAAATACAATGACATTTGGGATGCATTTAGATCTGGTTCAATACATTCTCTTAGCTGGATGTTATCATTTAGGCACACACACACATTTAGGTAATGCTTGGACCCTCGGCTGCAGTCAGTTGGCTACCACACTGCTCCACCTCTTTGTGCTGCTTATCAGAGCACATTTTTTTTACATACAGTACCTGCCCCTCCTGTCACATGCTGTCTGTGTCTGTGATAGCAGGATTATATTCGCTAGGCACCAAACCAAAGAAAACTTACTGAAGCAAAGGGAGGGTCTACCATTTTCATTTCCCATTGCGAAATGTTTTGTTTCTGTTTTGAGCCCTAATGCATCTGTCAATTGTTTGCCTGGGAGACACAGAGATGTTAGGTCTCTATGGAGCACTAGATGGCAGACAGGAACACCAGACACCCCATACTCAACTACACACAGTTATCATAACAACATCACGGATGGAGAGGGAGGGAGAGAGAGAGAGAGAGAGAGAGAGAGAATTTGAATGGTAAAATCCCTTGTATTGGACTCTACAGTACTCTACATTCAACCCTCAGAAGTCATGCACCAATGCCTGTAAGAAAAAACAGAGCGAGAGATTGACTTTTTGTCTTACTTTATTGTGACATCCTCATTATACTAAAAACACCACATTAACCCCCCCCCCCCCCCGAAAAAAACCATACATACCACCACTACTTCAACAAAATCACATTACACAACCCAGCACAATCCAATACACAATTCAGCACCACACTACAAAAATACATTTCAGAAATACAGACAGCCCCCCTAAACCCCCATACCTCCTGAAACATCTCTACATTGTTCACCATTATATTAAACAAAAAATCAACACTAAGGCGCACAGGGACCATCCCTTTAAATAATAACACGGGGTCAGTTGCCCCCTACCGCTGATCCGGTTTCTTCTCGTTAGCCATACGGCCAACTTGGCCTATCCAAACATTATTTATTTTCACTGTTAAAATAACTCTGGGCCAAAACAAACATCCCCACAGAAAACACCCCCCCCCCCCCCCCACCTTATACACAGGCAGTCCAACAGAGACAATACCGGCATCACCCTCGTACACACAGGAAACAAACATGCTGAAACAGCTTCAGTTGATGCACAAAACGGACATCCCTCCCAGATCCCCCGGGTCAAACCGAGCCAACCAGCTATTTCTGGCCAGGGCCCCACGAACCACCCTTCACTGGAGGTCTCATGTCCTTTTCAGCCCTGGGAGCTTGTAGAGCTCCTGGTACCTTTTGCCTTTTGATGCTTCCTCACTGCCTTTCTGTTTTTGAAGGTTCCTCACCTTGACACTGAGATCACACGACGCCAGGGTCGGAGTGTTACAGGAAAAGTCAGTAAGTCTTTCGGACCGTACTGCCAGTCCACAGTCTCTGCTGTCAATTGTAGTGCCCCCACAAACCCTCTTGGGCTCAGGCAGCGTCTCATGGACCTCCCCAATGACCCTCAGTTAGCACTATTCGGAATCCTTGGGAAATCCCTACCTTTCTGACCGTTTGAGCAGACACATGCACATTTGTGGCCTGCTGGAGGTCATTTTGCAGGGCTCTGGCAGTGCTCCTCCTTGCACAAAGGCGGAGGTAGCGGTCCTGCTGCTGGGTTGTTGCCCTCCTACGGCCTCCTCCACGTCTCCTGGTAGCGCCTCCATGCTCTGGACACTACGCTGACAGACACAGCAAACCTTCTTGCCACAGCTCGCATTGATGTGCCATCCTGGATGAGCTGCACTACCTGAGCCACTTGTGTAGGTTGTAGACTCCGTCTCATGCTACCACTAGAGTGAAAGCACCGCCAGCATTCAAAAGTGACCAAAACATCAGCCAGGAAGCATAGGAACTGAGAAGTGGTCTGTGGTCACCACCTGCAGAACCACTCCTTTATTGGGGGTGTCTTGCTAATTTCCTTATAATTTCCACCTTTTGTCTATTCCATTTGCACAACAGCATGTGAAATTTATTGTCAATCAGTGTTGCTTCCTAAGTGGACAGTTTGATTTCACAGAAGTGTGATTGACTTGGAGTTACATTGTGTTGTTTAAGTGTTCCCTTTATTTTTTTGAGCAGTGTATGTATCATGTAGTAACCAAAAAAGTGTTAAACAAATCCAAATAGATATTCTATTTGAAATTCTTCAAAGTAGCCACCACCTTATTCCCTTTGTAGCGCACTACTTTTGACCAGGGCCCATTGGGCTCAGGTCAAAAGTAGTGCACTACATAGGGAAAAAGGTGCCATTTGAGACACAGCCTTCATGTCCAGATGTAATCCAGATGGCTGGTCACAGTGGAGCCCTGATCCTAGCCCTCCCTCACCCAGAGGTCAGATATCAACCTCAATGATCCCTGGAGAATGCTCCATCACAATTGCAGCTCAGATTACATCACAGGATGCTAGCAAGGACTGAATCCATACCGTCCTAAATGGCACCCTATTCCCTATATGGAGCACTACTTTTGACTAAAACCTTATGGGTATAGGGAATACAGATGTAGAATCTAATTTGATCACCCTGTTGCAGGAGAACTTTCCTGCAACGCACACATCTATAACATTTAGAGGCTTAAAAAAAAGGCTTTTTAAAAATACTTTAAAAAAGGCTTTTAAGGTTTGTAATTTCCACTTTGATATTTCAGACTTGATTTTCCCTTATGAAAAATGTATCAACCGCTACAAAAATGTCCATGAATTATAATCCACATAATCATTCACATTTCCTGTTGCTGCAGGATTATTTTCATGCGGAGGAGACTGGCTCAAATTATCATCCTACATCTGTAGGGTACTATTTGGAATGCCCACTTTACTTTCCTAAGGCTGGTGTAACAAGTGCGCTGAGAGTCGGGAAGCAAGTTCAGTGAGTGTTTTAATAAATAAAAGCAACAATGAACACAAAACACAAACAACGCACCGACATGAAAACAGAGTCAATAAAACCTGAGTAAAGAACCAATGGGAGTGACAGATATAGGGAAGATAATCAAGGAGGTGATGGAGTTCAGGTGATTGTCATGAGGCGCTGGCGCACTTGACGATGGTGACAGGTGTGCGGGATAATCAGCAGCCTGATGACCTAGAGGCCGGAGAGGGAGTATACGTGACAGCAGGCCCCCAGCTTCCACACTCCGATACATACAGATGCGGAAAACCTCCACCAAGCAGATCTAGAATCCTCCCTCTTCTGTTGGGCTCAATGTTGCCTTGTGAATCTATTTGAAGTCATGTGAGGTATATGCAGTAGAACCTCAAACCAAAGTAGGTCAACAAGGGTTTGTCTCAAATGGGACGGTATTAGAATTCTATGTGCCTTGGTCAGAAGTAGTGCACTATATAGGGAACAGAGTGCCATTTGGGATGCAGACCAAGGCTGAGAAACCTTCCTCGTCTTTTGGGCCCCACGTCACTTAGTGAATCTCTTTGAAGTCACGTGAGGTGTATAGGAAGAGTATATGCAGAAGGCAGTAGGCTGTGGTCTGTGTTCACTGAGCTAATTCAAAGACCTAATGAGCTACAGCGCATCAATCCATTGTGGAGGCATGTTAGATGTGCTGTCTAATGTGGTAAAATGACTTTAATACAAACCCAATTCAGATGGCTTCTTTAATACTCCAACTAATATGTTGTCAGTGCACTCACAACAGCCAGCCAATCGACATGCTGAGACTTATCACATTTCCTGGTTATTATTACAGTCTCCTTGACGACATAAGAAAGGATGTGGAACCTTTGAAGGGATAATTGTTTGACTTTCTGATGTCTAAAGGCTGTGTTTAAAAAGCTGCTGTGTGTTGAATTAAAGCACGTTTAGGGGTTAGGACAGCTTAAAGCTCATGAATAATGTCGTAACCAATTGAATACCATTTCACCTTCTCTCAATACCTGACAACACCAGACAATAGCCTTGTACTTTCTTATTTTCTGGATATCATATCAAATCCACGTTAAGCCTTAGAGTATTGTTTGGTTCTTTTCTTGAGTGAAATGTACGTTTTGAAAATTGAGTTTTGAAGTTCCTCACAATTCTCAGCCAATTCAATATTTTCAGTTATTTAAATTCTTCCTTTGCCTCTCCACCAACCCCTACTCAACCACTACACAAACTACTGTAAGTCTACAGGGACGTGGAGAAAAGAATAAAGACATTGATGTCTTCAACATGAAACATTGCTACATATTGCTACATTTATCAGGAAGGTTGGTAGAGGAATTTGCTCCAAAGGATTTTTTAGGAAACAATGAACACCTTATTTTAAAAACATGATACTGTGCAAAGGTTACATGTATCTTTGTCAGGTAGTAGCACTGTAGCACTAATTGCAAAAAAATTTGGGACACTGTAAAGTCCATGGAGAATAAGAGCACCTCCTCACAGCCGCCCACTGCACTGAGGCTAGGCAACACTGTCACCACTGATAAATCTACGATAATCAACAATTTCAATAAGCATTTTTCTAGGGCTGACCATGCTTTCCACCTGGCTACCCCTACCCCGGCCAACAGCTCGTAACCCCCGCAGCAACTTAACTTGCCCAATCCCCCCCGACCGCTTCTCCTTCACCCAAATCTAGATAGCTGATGTTCTGAAAGAGCTGCAAAATCTGGACCCCTACAAATGAGCTGGGCCAGACAATCTGGACCCTCTCCTTCTAAAATTATCTGAACACAATTGTTGTAACTCCTATTACTAGCCTGTTCAACCTCTCTTTCGTATTGTCTGAGAGCCCTAAAGATTGGAAAGCTGCCGTGGTCATCCCCCTCTTCAAAGGGGAAGACACTCTAGACCCAAATTGTGATAGACATATATCCATTCTGCCCTGTCTTTCTTCGAAAGTCTTCGAAAGCCAAGTTAAAAAACAGATCACCGACCATTTCGAATCCCACCGTACCTTCTCCACTATGCAATCTGGTTTCGAGCAGGTCCACCTCAGCCATGCTCAAGGTCCTAAACGATATCATAACCGCCATCGATAAAAGACAGTACTGTGCAGACGTCTTCATCAACCTGGCCAAGGCTTTCGACTCTGTCAATCACCACATTCTTATCGGCAGACTCAATAGCCTTGGTTTCTCAAATGACTCCCTCGCCTGGTTCACCAACTACTTCTCAGATAGAGTTCAGTGTGTCAAATCGGAGGGCCTGCTGTCTGGATCAGGCCGACTCTTTTCTCTGTAGATTTCAATGATGTCGCTCTTGCTGCTGGTGATTCTCTGATCCACCTCTATGCAGACGACACCATTCTGTATACATCTGGCCCTTCTTTGGGCACTGTGTTAACAAACCTCCAAGAGAGCTTCACTACTCTGAACGGTTCTGACTTAGAATATGTGGACAACTACAAATACCTAGGTGTCTGGTTAGACTGTAAACTCTCCTTCCCGACTCACATTAAGCATCTCCAATCCAAAATGAAATCCAGAATTGGCTTCCTATTTCACAACAAAGCCTCCTTCACTCATGCTGCCAAACATACCCTCGTAAAACTGACTATCCTACCGATCCTTGATTTCGGCGATGTCATTTACAAAGCCTCCAACACTCGACTCAGCAAATTGGATGTAGTCAATCACAGTGCCATCCGTTTTGTCACCAAAGCCCCATATACTACCCACCACCGCAACCTGTATGCTCTCGTTGGCTCCAGGTCCTCTATAAGCCTTTGCTAGGTAAAGCCCCGCCTTATCTCAGCTCACTAGTCACAATAGCAATACCCACCCGTAGCACGCGCTCCAGCAGGTATATTTCACTGGTCATCCACAAAGCCAACACCTTCGCCTTCCAGTTCTCTGCTGCCAATGACTGGAACGAATTGCAAAAATCACTGAAGCTGGAGACGTTTATCTCCCTCACTAACTTTAAGCATTAGCTGTCAGAGCAGCTTACCGATCACTGTACCTGTACACAGCCCATCTGTAAATAGCCCACACAACTACCTCATCCCGATATAGTTATTTTTTTGTTGTTTCTCTTTTTTTCAACTCAGTATCTCTACTTGCACATTATCATCTATCACTCCAGTGTTAATGCTAAATTGTAATTATTTTGCCACTGTGGCCTATTTGCCTTACCTTCCTAATCTTACTACATTTGCACCCACTTTACATAGATTTTTCTATTGTGTTCTTGACTATACGTTTTTTTTTATCCCATGTGTAACTCTGTGTTGTTGTTTTTGTCGCACTGTTTTGCTTTATCTTGGCCAGGTCGCAGTTTTAAATGTGAACTAATTCTTAACTGGACTACCTAGTTAAACAAAGGTGAAATAAAAAATATGACAAAAATGAAAAACAACTTCAAAACATGAATACATTACAGCAGTTACATTGCGTGTGTGTGTGAGAGAGTGAGAGAGAATCATTGCATTTTATCTCTGTTCTCTTCCTTTCATTTCCATTCCTTTTTAGTGGTGGAATGAGCTGATCTCACAGGAGCACCTCATCTTCACCTCCATTTAGCTCATTCTGTCTGAAGCCCTTCGATCGCATTTCCCCATCACCTCCAAACGCGTACAGGCACACACACACGCACGTAATGCAAACACACACACACACAGGCCTATTCTCTGCCACCTTGGCTTCCAGTTCTCTGAGGCTGCCTGCATAACCCTCTCTGATTAAAACTGAATGCAGAGGAGAGGAGAGAGAAAAAAGAATGATGCAGAGGCAAATAGAGTAAGGAGAATGATGAATGTGGTTTTGAGATTGCTTTCGGTCCCTCCTTCACAAACTCCTAGATGTGATACTGTAGCTTCTGCTTTTAATAATCAGTGCCTATAAAGGTGTGTCACGGTGTTTAAGGTGTATGCTTTCTCAGATAAGGAACGCAGTGAGTGACATGACCTCAATTTCTTTCGGAGGATATAAAGTTTGAAAAGGCACAGTGAACGCATCCCAAATGGGACCCTACTCACTATACAGTGCTGGGTGCCATTTGGGATGCAACGAGTGTCATCTCTGTGCACACGGAGCACAAATATAAACATAACATGTAAAGTGTCGGTCCCATGTTTCATGAGCTGAAATGAAAGATCCCAGAAATGTTCCATGCGCACAAAAAGCGTATTTATCTCAAATTTCTTGCACAAATTTGTTTACATCCCTGTTAGTGAGCGTTTCTCCTTTGCCAAGGGATATCAAGAAGCGGCATTAAACGGCATGATCATTATACAGGTGCACCTTTGATGGGGACAATAGAAGGCCACAAGAGGAGTGGGACAACTTTCCACAGGCCACAATCCACAGCCGGATCCAACTCTATGCGAAGGAGATGTGTCACGCTGCATGAGGCAAATGGTGGTCACACCAGATACTGACTGGTTTTCTGATCCACGCACCTACCTTCTTTTTAAGGTATCTGTGACCAACAGATGCACCTCTATTTCCAGTCATGTGAAATCCATAGATTAGGGCCTAATTAATTTATACATTTATTTTCCATTGACTGATTTCCATATATCAATTGTAACTCAGTAAAATCTTTGAAATTGTTGCATGTTGCATTTATATTTTTGTTCAGTATAAAGAACATTTCCTCCATACTTTGAATGTCTTTTGCAGTCATTTGTATACCGTGTTTGCCATTAGTCAGTAGTGCTGTATAGCAATAGCAGAATTGTTGCATAGAGAAACTATAGTCATGGTTGAAATGATGTGTCTGTACACACACACACACACACACACACACACACACACACACACACACACACACACACACACACACACACACACACACACACACACACACACACACACACACACACACACACACACACACACACACACACACACACACACACACACAGACGACTGCTGTCACCATCTGATGAATCGCCCCAAGGTGCACTGTGTCACCTTTCTAAATTAAATCTGTGGCTCTCTGTTTATCCAACCTAATAAAACAAAGGTGGACTTGACCTTCAGGCTGGTTCACAGCAGTACACACACATATTGCACACACACAAACACGCACACACACTCAAACACACACATGTACACACGTACACTCCCACATGCATGCACAGTCCCATATACACTCATCAATCATCATCATCCTCTGCTCTTCATCATTTGTATCTATAAAGACTCCCTCAAGTGCGTGACCAAGGCTCATTTCGCTTAGTCGTGAGAGGAGGATTGTGGGTCACGGAAGCTCAGCACTAATCCGTCAGAGACCACTGACATCTTGTAACTCTCCTTAGCTACCGTTGAGCGGGACTGCATCTGAAATGGCGATCTATTCCTTATGTAGTGCACTACATTTGACCAGAGCCCTATGGGATTCCCTATGGGCCACGGTCAAATGTGCACTGTATAGGGAATAGGGTGTCATTTGGGACGCAGGCCTGGAGCGAGCCGTCACAACGGAGATGGATGACAACGTCACGGTGGGAATGAGTCAGGGGAGTCAGGTGGTGGCACAAAGGGACCAGAGTACAAGGACAGCTAGTCTGTCTGAACTGTCATGTCTCTGTCTGGATGATTTGCTCTGTTTGCTGACTGACCATGGTTCCTCACCAGGTAGCACCCTATTCCGTATTTAGTGCCATTTTGGATGCAGCCCGGGAATGATCTGTTCTCTATCTTGATGATTAGATTATATGGCTGGACAGCACATATAGTGCCTTCAGAAAGTATTCATACCCCTTGACTTTTGTTATTATACAGCCTGAATTAAAAATGGATGAAATATACAGTATATTTTTTCTCTCGCCCATTTACATACAATACCCCATAATGACAAAGTAAAAACATTTTTTTGAAATGTTTGCAAATTTATTGAAAATGAAATACAGAAATAGCTCATTTACATAAGAATTTACACCCATGAGTCAACACTTTGCAGAAGCATCTTTGGCAGTGATTACAACTGTGAATCTTTCTGGATAAGTCTCTAAGAGCTTTCCACACCTGGATTGTGCAAAATTTGCCCATTATTCTTTTTGAGATTCTTCAAGCGCTGTCTAATTGGTTGTTGAACATTCACTGTCTTCTTGGTATATAACTCCAGTCTATATTTTGCCTTGTATTTTAGGATATTGTCCTGCTGAAAGGTGAGTTCATCTCCCAGTCTCTGATGGAAAGCAGACCGAACCAGGTTTTCCTATAGGATTTTGCCTGTACTTACAGCAGCTCCACTCCGTTCCTTTGCTATCCTGAAAAACTCCCCATTCCTTAATAACAAGCATACCCATATAATGATGCAGCCACCACTATGCTTGAAAATATGGCGAGTGGTACCCACTAATGTGTTGTATTTGCCCCAACATTTTTTTCAGTATTACTTTAATGCCTGGTTGCAAACAGGATGCATGTTTATTCTGTACAGGGTTCCTTCTTTTCACTCGGTCAATTGGGTCAATTAAAAATACAAAAATCTACCAATAGGTGCCCTGGTCTTTGTGGTTAAATATATGTATGAAATTCACTGCTCGACTAAGGGACCTTACAGATAATTGTATGTGTGCCGTACAGTTATGAGGTAGTCATTCAAAAATCATGTTCATCACTATTATTGCACACAGAGTGAATCCATGCAACTTATTATGTGACTTGTTAAGCATATTTTTACTCCTGAACTTATTTAGGCTTGCCATAACAAAGGGGTTGAATGCTTATTGACTCAAGACATTTAAGTTTTTAATTTTTAATTAATTTGTAAAAATTTCAAAAACGTCATTCCACTTTGACATTTTGGGGTATTGTGTGTAGGCCAGTGAAAAAAATCTGAATTGAATCTGTTTTAAATTCAGGCTGTAACACAACAAAATGTGGAAAAAGTCACAAAAAAAAGTCAAGGGGGTGAATACTTGTCTGGATGAGCTGCCCCGGTCTAAACACTGACCTCTGGTGGAGAAACTGGGCTCCCTGGACCGTCACATCTGCCCTTTGGAATAGGGGGTTGCAAAATTCCTGTAATTTTCCCCGGTTTTCTGGAAGTCTTGGTTGGTGGATCCCAGGTTTCCTGCTTATTCCCCCATGATTCAGGGAACATTCCAACTGAGATTTCTGGAAAACCTGAGAATTTGTGGGAAATGACCCGGATTTTGCAACCCTACATCTGCCTTCAGGAAGTATGTAAGAGAGAACAGATAGATATAGTATGTTATGTTATTCGTGCACAGAAACATAAGGTACACAGAAACATAATGTCTCATACTTATTTGTAACGATGGATGGCTCACTCTAATAAGCTCATCATCCAAACCCTTTTTTGTGCTTTCACCACACCTACATTACTTCTCCATCATTCTCTACGCCCCCTTATTTACACACCTCAACTGTATTCTCCCCAAAATGAGCGTCCTAAATAACACCTGATTCCTTATTTAGCACACTACTTTTGACCAGGGCCCATAGGGTTCTGGTCAAAAGTAGTGCACTATATGGTGAATAGGGTGCCACAAAGTCTCTTCCTCCTAAAGTATAACAACAAGGTAAGATAGTTCTCTATCTTGGACTACAGGAAAATGAGGGCCGAGGACGCTCCCATTCACATCGACGGTGCTGTAAGGGAGCAGGTCGAGAGCTTCAAGTTCCTTGGTGTCCACATCACTAAAGAGCTATCATGATCCAAACACACCAAGACAGTCGTGAAGAGGGCACAACAATGCCTATTCCCCCTCAGGAGGCTGAAAATATTTGGCAGATCCTCAAACATTTCTACAGCTGCAAGAGCATCACCGCTTGGTATGGCAACTGCTCCGAGCTACAGAGTGTCATGACGTTGCCCTTTTTGTGTACAGCGAGCACCATCTCCCTCTCTCTGCACCATCCCCCTCTCTCTCTTCCCCCTACACCAGGCTCTGTTAGGCAGGTCATAAATTCCTGGAGGAGATTTTTCCTCATGGCCAGACAGTATAGAGAGAGAGTGAGTTTTCATAGAGAGAACAAATGAACTTCTTCCACCTCACAGAACTTGAGAACTGAACAATATTCATGTTCTGGAGAATGTATAAACAGTCGGTGAAGTAGCCAGCTACGAACTGGTACGTTTGGTACAATTTTGTGAAACTCATGAGAGACAATACAGCCACATTACCATAACCCTGTTTATACAAGAGTCTCAGTTGTGAGGCTTGCATCTAATTGTTGTATAAAATGAATGAGTAAAGATGAAATTATTTGTGAAATGATGTAACGTGATTTTAAACTGTTTAAAGAAGGAAACTCCAATTCCCTTTTGGAGTTTAACTAAATCATAGGCCCGCCCCATGAGCACAAACATTGATCTGGCATCGTAGGACAGCCCCTTTCTGCCTCTCCGAATATAATCCCCACCGTGGGAATTTATCTTCAGACCATGCTTCTCTCAATTACGAGAGAGCTAAGGTTTGAGTAGAGACCAGCTTACCTCGATAACCACGAGAGGGCTAAGGTTTCAGACGATTGCTGAATTCTTAACCATACCACGTGGTTAACCTGTCTAGGATCAGCGTGGCGCTAGCGGCACCCCCCCCCCCCCCCCCCCCACTGAAAAACCAGTGCCGCGAAATTCAAAAAAAATATTTTTTAAAAATATTTAACTTTCACACATTAAAGTCCAATACAGCTAATGAAAGACACAGATCTTGTGAATCCAGTCAACATTTCCGATTTTTAAAATGTTTTACAGGGAAGACACAATATGTAAAGATGTACATCTATTACCTAAAAACACATTAGCATAATCCACCATCTTTTATTTGTCCACCAACACCAGTAGCCATCACCAATTCGGCTAAACTAAGATATTTATAGCCCCTAACCAACAAAAAAACTCATTAGATGACAGTCTGATAACATATTTATGGTATGGGATAGGTTTTGTTAGAAAAAAGTGCATATTTCAGGTATATGGCATAGTTTACAATTGCACCCACCGTCACAAATGGACTAGAATAATTACAATGAGCAACGTGTTTACCTAACTACTAATCATCAAACATTTCGTAAAAATACACAGCATACACGAATCGAAAGACACAGATCCTGTGAATACAGACAATATTTCAGATTTTCTAAGTGTCTTACAGCGAAAACACAATAAATCGTTATATTAGCTTAGCACATAGCAATTAGCAGCCCAGCATTGATTCTAGCCAAAGTGAGCGATAAAAGTCAACATCGCCAAAAGATATTAATTTTTTCACTAACCTTCTCAGAATTCTTCCGATGACACTCCTGTAACATCACATTACAACATGCATATACAGTTTGATCGAAAATGTTTATATTTAGCCACCAAAATCATGGTTAGACAATGTGAAATGTAGACAAGCTGGTAAAGAAAAAGTCCTTGCGCCACTTAGACAGTGATCTACTCTTATACATAAATACTCATAAACGTGACTAAAAAATATAGGGTGGACAGGGATTGATAGACAATTTAATTCTTAATACAATTGCGTTATTACATTTTTTAATTTATCCTTACTTTTCAATACAATTTGCGCCAAGCGAAGCTACGTCAAAAAACATGGCGTCCTAAGCCACTAAAATGTTTCGACAGAAACACGATTTATCATAATAAAAATGTCCTACCTTGAGCTGTTCTTCCATCAGTATCTTGGGCAAAGGATCCTTTCTTGGGAGAAATCGTCTTTTGGTGGAAAGCTGTCCTCTTGCCATGTGGAAATGTCAACTGCGTTCGGGATGAACTGAAAAGCGTGCCCAACTTTTCACATCGTTGCAAAAATAAATGTCCCAAAATCGCACTAAACGGATATAAATTGCTATAAAACGCTTTAAATTAACTACCTTATGATGTTTTTAACTCCTATAACGAGTGAAAAGATGACCGGAGAAATATAACAGGCTAAACTAACGCTTGGAACAGGTGCGCGCCGGTGTCCTCTAGGCTCATGACGCAGCTCCCAAAGAATGACTAGCTTCAGGGTTTTTTCATTTGTAGGGCCTGTGAACGCGCAATCGACCCCGTTGGAATCGTCATCACGTAAAGGCATCCAGGGGAAGACGTAAGAAGTGTCCGTATAGTCATAGCAACGACAGTGCCCTTTTAACTGACTTCAGAAGATTGGCCAACATTTCTCAAATCTGACTCCATGTCAGGGAAATTGCTGTAGAATGGGCTCTGTTCCACTTAGAGACAAAATTTCAACTCCTATAGAAACTATAGACTGTTTTCTATCCAATAATAATAATAATATGCATATTGTACGATCAAGGATTTTGTGGGAAGCCGTTTAAAAAATTAGCCAAATTAGCATAAATAGTCTAAACAGCGCCCCCATCCCCAACAGGTTAAACTCTGAGTGTCACGATCGTCGTAAGAGTGAGACCAAGGTGCAGCGTGGTGAGCGTACATTTTCCTTTATTTTTTAAATGTCGCCAAAAAAACAATAAACAACAAAAACGAACGTGAAGCTCCGTAAGGCTATACATGCATTAAACGAAGACAACTACCCACAGCTAGCAAAAGCAAAAAATGCTGCCTAAACATGATTCCCAATCAGAGACAACGATAGACAGCTGTCCCTGATTGAGAACCATACTCGGCCAAAACATAGAAACAAACAACATTGAATGCCTATCCCAAATCACACCCTGACCTAACCAAATAGAGAAATAAAATGGCTCTCTAAGGTCAGGGCGTGACAGTACCCCCCCCCCCCCCCAAAGGTGCGGACTCCCGGCCACAAACCTGAACCTATAGGGGAGGGTCCGGATGGGCATCTACCCTCGGTGGTGGCTCGGGACGTAGCCCCCGTTCCACCTCTGGCTCCCCCCACTTCGGTGGCGCCACTGGTGCGTGGACCCTCGTCGCCGACCCCGGACTGGGGACGCTCTCTGCAGGCCCCAGACTGGGGACCTTCGCCGCAGGCCCCAGACTGGGGACCCTCGCCGCAGGCCCCGGACTGGGGACCCTCGGACTGGGGACCCTTGTTGCGGGCCCCGGACTGGGGACCCTCATTGCAGGCCCCGGACTGGGGACTCTCATTGCAGGCCCCGGACTGGAGACCGTCGCTGGAGGCTCCGGACTGGGAACCGACGCTGGCGGCTACGGACTGGAGAATCTTCGCTGGAGACTCCGGACTGGAGTCCGTCGCTGAAGGCTCCAGACTGACCCGTGGAGCAGGCACATGATGAACCGGGCTGTGGGGGAGCACTGGAGGTCTGGTGCTTAACACTTGCACCGCTCCTCGTGGCTGAATGCCCACTTTAGCCCGGCACGTGCGGAGCGCAGGCACAGGGCGCACTGAACTGTCACAGCGCACCGGAGACCAAGAGCGCTGAGCTGGCACAATCCGCCCTGGCTGGATGCCCACTCTAGCGTGGCACTTGCGGAGAGCTGGCTCCGAGCGCACCGGGCTGTGCATGCGCACTGGAGACACCGTGGTGCTTTACCGCATAACACGGTGCCTGACTAGTACCACGCTCCTTGCCATAAGCAAGCCCCCCCGTGTGACATTTTTTGGAGTGGCTCCTCGGGCTTCCGTCGATGACTTGCCTCCTCATGTCGTTGCCGCTCCTCCTTCGCTGCCTGTATCTCCTCCTTTGGACGGCGATATTCTCCAGCCTGCCTCCAGGGTCCTTTCCTGTCCAGGATCTCCTCCCATGTCCATGAGTCCCTTTCTCCACGCTGCTTGGTCCTTTGGTGGTAGGTAGTTCTGTTACGGTTGTCGTAAGAGTGAGACCAAAGTGCAGCGTGGTGAGCGTACATTTTCCTTTATAATTTAAATGTTGCCAACTATCGACTATCGAACCGGTTCGGACTATCGAACCGACAGAATAAGAACAAATCTTTGATACTAATTACTAGTCTGCAGCTAGGAATTCGGTATCATTGAACGCGAAGACCGACAAGCGCCGAAACATCTATTCTATAACAACATTTCTGAATGTTACTCTGAACTAACCATTCTAACCACGCAGAGAGAGAGAGGGCGGACAAACTCTCCAACAGAAACAAACTTTCCAACAGAGACCACGATGACACACTGAGCGTAAATATATATATATTGATTGCAATTATTCCCAAATGAGTGAGCTTTCATGTGCAAAGGATTTCAATTCTTGTAATTATCAACTTTGTAGTGTATTTTCTCAGTCGACCCCCACTTCCCTTTTGTCCACCAAGCTGCAATACCAGTTTATCCCACTAGGGAAACTCCGCCATCATTTCCTTGTAACTATATCTACTGTTTGTTTGTTTATGCATTTCTGTGATTATTTAGTTAGTAAATAAATGATTTAAGACAATTGATGTATGGATGACTCATAGTGAAGACTGCGTTTGTGCAGATAACCAAAAATGTACGATGTTTGGAATGAGACTAACGTGAGGTAAAGAATAATTGATTATACACTGCTCAAAAAAATAAAGGGAACACTTAAACAACACAATGTAACTCTAAGTCAATTACACTTCTGTGAAATCAAACTGTCCACTTAGGAAGCAACACTGATTGACAATAAATTTCACATGCTGTTGTGCAAATGGAATAGACAAAAGGTGGAAATTATAGGCAATTAGCAAGACACCCCCAAAAAAGGAATGGTTCTGCAGGTGGTGACCACACACCACTTCTCAGTTCCTATGCTTCCTGGCTGATGTTTTGGTCACTTTTGAATGCTGGCGGTGCTTTCACTCTAGTGGTAGCATGAGACGGAGTCTACAACCCACACAAGTGGCTCAGGTAGTGCAGCTCATCCAGGATGGCACATCAATGCGAGCTGTGGCAAAAAGGTATGTTGTGTCTGTCAGCGTAGTGTCCAGAGCATGGAGGCGCTACCAGGAGACAGGCCAGTACATCAGGAGACGTGGAGGAGGCCGTAGGAGGGCAACAACCCAGCAGCAGGACCGCTACCTCCGCCTTTGTGCAAGGAGGTGCACTGCCAGAGCCCTTTAAAATGACCTCCATAATTTCCACCTTTTGTCTATTCCATTTGCACAACAGCATGTGAAATTTATTGTCAATCAGTGTTGCTTCCTAAGTGGACAGTTTGATTTCACAGAAGTGTGATTGACTTGGAGTTACATTGTGTTGTTTAAGTGTTCCCTTTATTTTTTTGAGCAGTGTATTAGGAAAATTATAACTTTGTCATCTGAATATTTTCCTTGGTGCCCCTGACTTCCTAGTTAATTACAGTTACATGATTAAGTTAGTTTAATCACGTAATAATAATTACAGAGAATTTATTTGATAAAAATACGTTTTCAGTTTAATGATACCAAAGACACGACAAGAGGATAGTGAGCACGGCCCAGTACATCACTGGGGCCGAGCTTCCTGCCATCCAGGACCTCTATACCAGGCGGTGTTAATGGAAGGCCGAAAAAATTGTCAAAGACCCCGGCCACCCAAGTCATAGACAGTTCTTTCTGCTACCGTACGGCAAGCGATTGCCAATTCTGGGACCAAAAGCTTCTACCCCCAAGTAATAACGTGGGTGAATAGTTAATCAAATGTCTACCCAGACTATTTACATTGTTCCCCTTATTTTATTCTTCTTTATTTGCACTGACACTCTTGCACATGCTCGATGTACACTCACGGGAAAATGTCTTACCAAGAAGAACTTCCAAAAGGACTAATCCAAGGTAAAAAAAGAGTTGGAGCACTCAACTAAACAAAGCAGAGATTTATGTATTTTTGCTCACTTTAATCCATTATTCAGGATGCGAACAGATGACTGACGTGTCGACGTCAAGCTGACGTCTTCCTCAAAGGCCCACCTGAACGCTACGCTCACTGGACTAAAACTGAACACTCTCAAATACTATACTGACACTCCGACACGCACACACACACACACACACACACACACACACACACACACACACACACACACACACACACACACACACACACACACACACACACACACACACACACTTCACATAGGCTGCTGCTACCATCTGTTTATTATCTATGCATAGTCACTTTACCCCTACCTACATGTACATAATACCTCAATTACCTCAACTAACCTTTACCCATGTACATTGATTCGGTACCGGTACCCCTTGTATATAGCCTCGTTATTGATTATTCTATTGAGTTACTATTTTCGCTTGAGTTTATTTAGCAAACTTTTCTTACTTACTTTTTTAAAACTCTGCATTGTTGGTTAAGCAAATTCACCGTAAGGTCTACACCTGTTGTATTCAGCGCATGTGACATATACAATTTGATTTGAGAATTATTGAGGATGCTCTGCTCTCCTCCTCAGACAGACTCCTCGTGTTAATTTGTATTCTGCATTCGGGGACTTTACAGCAGGGCTTTCTCTCTCCCTCGGATAGTCTGATTCATACAGCAGACAGCCCCTGGTTGGCGTCTCATCTTCACTCAGAACAGCCACACCACAACATCCCAGATCTTCTCCATTGAAGCAGAGGACGTTAGATGAAACAGCATGATGACAAAAAAAAGTGCTACCTCTGTACCTAACAAGCGCTGTGTCTGAGTGCTTCCCAAATGGCACCCCATTCGCTATATAGTGCAATAGTTTTGACCAGAGTCTTACAAGCCCTGGTCTAAAGTAGTGCACTAAATAGGGAATAGGTTGCCACTACATAGAGTGCCATTGTCACTACATAGGGAATAAAGTTGCCATTTGGGACGCACACAGATAAAACAGGATGATGAGACAGAATATATTCTCTCTGTGTACCTAACAAGCTGCGCTGTCTGTCTGTCTGTCTGTCTGTCTGTATCATTACTGCATTGTATTCTGCTGTAACACCTCTGCATGGTAGAGAGACAGAGACATGAGGAAAAATTCAGTGGATTAGTTATTAAGGCTTTGTTTTTCCACTAGATTTGAAAGGACTGTTCGGGCAGGAGATCAGAATAGCAAAATGGGAGGGTGTGAATGAAGTGTAATTTTATGGTAGGATCAGTCAGGGGCGAACTGTTTAAATGGCGTTGCGGGTACCTCCTAACCTCCGAAAACGGAGGTACACTAGCTAGCAAGCTGTTTTCCAAATACATTTTGAGAGGATAGAAGAATGATATGAAGGGTTGTGGTGCTAAATTCATCGTCTGTAACGGCTGATTTTAATAATCCTCCTGTTCCTGCTGACGGTACATTCATGGCATCTTAAAGTCTTAAGTCCCAGCCACCAAGAGAAGACTGGCATTTCTGGAAATAATTCAACAGGCCTAGATGGAAAAAGAAGGCATAGCCTGTCTCCTATCCCCCTTAATAAAAGCCCGTCGTGAAATAAAAGGCACACGATAATGCGTTCATCATGCATATTTCAAGCCTCAGACATCCACTTCATAGTCATTATGCCAAATCACATCAGAGCCTCTCAGGCTATCTTCATCGGATAGTAAAAATGAAAAATGACATCCATTCCTTAAGGGTTACATAGGTATTACAGGTAATATATTACAGGTAATTACAGGTAATATATTACAGGTAATATTTTATATATTATTTTATAATCAGTATATATCTATCTCACAATGTTCATTTTAAAAGTGCTTCATGTTGGAACGTGTTTACCCCTTTGTTTCTAACAGGTAAACAGTTTTAGCTCGACCACATATTTTTGGGAATCCTGCCCCGGGACGGGAGGGAGAGGGGCATGAACAGAGAGATCCTATCAAATTCTAATTGCTAATTCCATGTGTGTGAGAACCATGCCATGTTCCCCATTTACAGGTTGTGTATTCAAGGTCTAAGCACCGCACCACAGTTGGCCTGGACCACATTAAAGACATTATACCACTGCTTTTCTATCCTCCGCATGGCACCCTATTCCTTTATAGTGCACTACTTTTGACCTTGGCCTATAGCGTATGTCAATACGGTCCCATCTGGGACCCAGTCCATGTCATACCTGGACTAGCCCCTCTGCACTGGGTGGTTTGTGCTTATGCTTTGTGTTTCTTCCGTCTTTTTGTCCCTTCTCTGTGGCAGGAAGGGGTTACTTTGCACATTTCCTGCTCTACCCTGTGCTCCTGGCTGTTTCTGGGACTGCCTGTCTGCCGTCTTGATGTTAAACGTTCCCAGGCTCCACTAACCTCCTGGCCTATCTGCCTGCACCGGCCAACAGAGCTGCCAGGTAGGTGTGTGGGCGGATCTCTCTCTCTCTCTCGCTCTCTGTTTACATCTGTCAGTTTCTCTCTGTCTCTCTTTCTTTCCCTCTCTCTCTTTTCCTCACTCTACCCTCTCTCAGCAACCGTACTGGTCCCCCTCCTCTTCTCCACTAATGAAGACGAGGTAGAGAGCACTCTGTCTTTACGGTGTGCCAGTTACGATGCCTCTGGGCACATGGCGTGCATGTTTATCCTTCAGATGGATACCAGAGAATGAGAGCATTCCCAATCCAACGTGTGCAGTGCAAACATTGGAATGGGATTTCTGTTGATGTGTTTAGTATTTTAACATACGCTGTGTGTACTGTTGACTCTCAGTACTATTATTTAGCCTCAGTCTGAATATATCCATAATGATATTGTGGAAATAAACTCAGCATCAGCTCTTTCCTCCTCTTTCCCTGCACCCTCTTCTCTCATTTCTTTTCCACCACCACTTCTCTCCTGTATTTTCCTCCGCCCTCTTCTCTCATTCTGTTTTCCCATAGTCCTCTGCTCTACAGCTGTTTAGGTTGTGTCTACTCAGTCAAAACTGAGCAGCGTTCGCTGTCCAAAAGATATGATAACAAGGAACAGGCCTTCGCCCACATACCAAACCTGTCTAAATGTAGCCATGTGATGCACTGCCTGCCTGTCTGTCTGTCCCTCCCCCTCCCTACCGCTACGTCCCCTCCAGGGAGCTTATCTTAATCATTTCCAGATCTCTGTGTTCACGCAGCTGACTAAGAAAAACAAAAATAAAGAAATCTTCAGTGTTTACAAGGTAGCACTGCCGATCTTGTTGTTGCTGGCAGAGGTAGCTAGTATTGTGTGTGTGTGTGTGTGTGTGTGTGTGTGTGTATGTGTGTAACTATACTTGTGGGGACCAGAAGTCCCCACAAGAACAGTAAACAAACACAAATTTGACCAACTGGGGACATTGTGTTAGTACCCACAAGGTCTGATGCTATTTATATGGGGTTTAAGTTGAGAATTAGCGTTAGGGTTAGAATTAGGTTCAGGGTTAGGAGCTAGGGTTAATTATAGGGTTAGGATTAGGAGCTAGGGTTAGGGTTCAGGTTAGGTTATGGGGTTAGGGATAGGGTTAGGTTTAGGGTAAGGGTTAGAGGTTAGGGAAAATAGGATTTTAAATGGGACTGAATTCTGTGTCCCCACAAGGTTAGTTGTACAAGACTGTGTTTGTGTGTGTTGTTCCCATTGGGCTTATGTGAGTAATACGAAGTTGTGAACAGAGCAGAAAGGATACTGGAAGGTTAGCTGGCAGCTCCAGTCAGTCCCATCCGTGGCTCGTAGCCATTAGATTATGGCCATCCTAGTTAAGGTGTTCCCACGGATCCCACTGTGGTCTAAAGACTGAGGTGTGATCACTATTTACTAGGCTTTACAGCTGAAGCATTATGCTCTCAGCACCTGGGAAAGGCCTAGACATTTAGACATATATCTTAACCCCAGAAACCCAAAGGTGTTACAATGGAGTGATTTATTTTTATTTTATATTTTGTCTATTTCAGGAACATTTCTACGGATTTTGTGAATTCATTCGTTTTTCAAAATCTTTGGGGTCGGGAAAAGTGTCATAGCGGATGAGTCATGTGGAAAGTCAGGAGTTCCGAGACTTTATTAAGTCTATCTATAAATATGGAGACTTACAGAACAAAGCTTATGTCAGAAAGTCCCGATAAAACTCAAGATAAAGCAACTCCTTTTTATATCACCTTCAAAGTGACAAATATCTCGAGCAGCAAGTACTGTACGTCTGCATGACTTTGAAGTTGGCTTTGCTGTTCTTGGCTCATTTCCTGATTTGAGTGAAGTTTAAAAAGGGTGATCTCTTTTTAAGCACACCTAAATAAAGTGTGTGTGGTTACAAAAGAAACACAGTGTTTTGCCAGCTACCTGCTCAAAATCTCAGGATCAACAGGACACCACCCACCCACCGTAATCTCCATGGCTTTTCATGTTCTTTATTTAGATGATTCTATTCGCTGCGCTGCATATCCTGTCTGTACTGTTATGTTGCTCTCCCAGGGGAAATGGGTTTTACTTCCTCATTCCCTCCCTCCAGCTCTGCACTTGCATCCTAGTGTTGCCTGGCTACCCAGACTCCTTGTTTTTCGGCCAAACGCTACACCACGCCCATGGAACGTTAGTTTCTTCTCCGCAATGATAAAGTTCATGGTCAGATGACACGAAAATACAGCTCTTTGGCATCGCTCACCAGCGGTGGGTTTGGCCTTCGAAACAACAAGGCATATGCAGAAAATATCTTATATCTACTGTGTTGGTGGATTTTTTATGTTATGGGGATGTTTTGCTTCCACTGGTCCTGGGGTCCTTGTTAAGGTCAAAGGCTTCGTCCACAACCTGGTTGCCTCTGCCAGGAGGCTGAAACTTGGCTGCAAGTGAATCTTCCAGCGAGACAACCCAAAGCACACATCAAAATCCACAAAGAAATGGTTATTGACCACATAATCAACATTTTGCAATGGCCATCTCTGTCTCCGGATTTGAAACCCATTGAAACCTGGGGTTTGAATTGTGTTCTGCAATCTCATAAAACATTTTAGAAAAAGGCTCTGTGTCGTTATCCTATTGAAAATGGGGCATCCAATAATTTTGACTCTTATCTGGGATTTTGTTTTAAAATATCTTTCTCTGAGCAGATGTGTTAGTCTAAAATAATATGTGCGCATACAATATCTCCATATTTGTATTATTTATTTTATACTGTCTTTTTTTGCTCATCTTAATCAAGGGATCAAATAATTCCGGACCTCACCTGTTACAGGTTGTTATTTGGGACAAGCCAATGCTGTACTCTGGTTAAAGCGTATCTATAGGACTTTGGTCCTGTCTCAAATGACACCCTATTCCCCATATACTGTTAGGTGCAATACTTTTGATCACAGTACTTTTGGCCACAGCACATACGATCAAAGTAGTGTCGTAGGGAATAAAAGTGTGTCATTCGACATTTGCTTTAATTTGCTTTTTTATTAACCCTTGTGTAGTCTCAACATTCTGTATACTCCCCTTGTCCTAAGGGTAAAAAATGACCTGCCTTCACTAAACCCCTAAAATAAAGCAGCTTAATTGAATTTTAAACCCCAAATCTATTTTGCATGAAGAAACAACCTGTCATTCATCACAAACTTTGTGAATATCTGGGTTTTCGCTCTTCACAATGCAGAAAGACTGCATTTAATCTGTGGACACCACTCTTTTTTACTACAATTTTCTTTACTAAAGTAGAGGTTTATTATTATTATTATTGCTAAAGGTACTGCATAGGTGTAAACCATTTTTTTTATCAAGAGATAGCACCTGTACAGCCTAAGAAAGTAGCAGAAATGTGCAGAAAGTAGTTTTGAATGCATTTTATTGAAGGGAAACAATAAGAGTCTTGAACTTTTTTGTCAACATAGTGATATATTCTTATATACTGTACAATAAGGAATTCTACTACAAAATACTAGTCTTCTCCCATTTTTTGAACCATTGCCCTCACCCACAAGGTGTATAAACAACAACAATAAATAAGAATAAAATAAGATAGATACAAAACAAAAACATGAAGAACATAAATATATCAACTCTAATTAGCACATGTAGGACAGTATGCAAGTCTGTGTGCATGGACTTTGCAGATGTATTTCTCACATGTGCAGCACATAGTATTTATTTTACAGTCCTTCTTTAGGGGGGAAGAATTGGCATCTCCTCCTCTTGCCTGACCCAGCTGCAGCCTCAGGTGGATCAGGACAAGATTCAGCCCCCTGAACAGCTTTCACAAGCGCTGCAGAGGCTGCTGTGCGGGGGAGGCGCCCCCATCTTTGAATGTGTTGGGTTGCAAGTGCCTTTCCCAGCTCCTCTTGTCCTCTTAGGGTTGATATATCACGACGGCATAGTATGAGGAAACATCAATGATGTTATGGAAGATGGTGGTGAAGGTAAACTTTGATGAGAAGGCCTCTCTCCCCCTTGTTGTGAGGAGTGCAGGGGGGAGCTCAGGCTTGTTCTTTCTAACTGCGCCAACCATGGTGGTCTTCCTCTTCAGGAGCTGCTGGCTGAGTTCAATCAGTAGCACACATAATCTCAATTTCTCATTGTGTGTGTGTATTTGTGTTTTTTGTGCTGTGTAAATGATTTTATAACTGCCGGGTCAAAAATGACCCTTAGACAATCTTTGTACGCTGGTAGTGTACAGCTTCATGGAAATATGAACAAAGGCGATGTTTCACTTTTTCTAATGTTGGGGTCGCTCTAGGAAAAGTCATCAAAGTTGAAAAAATATCATTTAGGGGGTTTTCTCTAATGTTAAACATAGTGGCGGGTCATTATTGACGCTGGAGACAACACAAGGGTTAAAAGCCCTGTGTTTTGAGATATGAACATAGCCATCTTGTGAAGTACTCCATCAAGGGTTGACTTGAAGGTGACGTCCCCTTATTCAAACTCAAAGACAGACAAACACAGACTATACACAGGTCACAAATGCTGACCGGATTATCAACCAAGAGAATTCTCTTCGATTATAATCACAGCCGTGTATATCCCCCCCAAGCAGACACCTCGACGGCCCTGAAATAACTCTATGTAAACTGGAAACCACATATCCTGAGTCCACATTTATTGTAGCTGGGGATTTTAACAAAGCTAATCTGAAAACAAGGCTCCCTAAATTTGATCAGCATATCGAATGCCTGACCCGGGCTGGCAGCATTCTAGATCATTGCTACTCTAACTTCCGCGACGCATACAAAGGCCTCCATCTCCCTCCTTTCGGCAAATCTGACCACGACTCTATTTTGTTGCTCCCAGCCTATAGACAGAAACTAAAACAGGAAACGCCCATGCTAAGGTCTGTTCAGCGCTGGTCCGACCAATCGGATTCCACGTTTCAAGATTGCTTCGATCACGTGGACTGGGATATGTTCCGGATAGCCTCAGACAACATTGATGTATACTCTAATTCGGTGAGCAAGTTTATTAGCAAGTGCATCGGGGATGTTGTACCGACGGTGACTATTAAAACCTCCCCCAACCAGAAACCGTGGATTGATGGCAGCATTCGCGCAAAACTGAATTCGCGAACCACTGTTTTTAATCATGGCAAGGCAACCGAAAACATGACCGGATACAAACAGTGTAGCTATTCCCTCTGCAAGGCAATCAAACAAGCTAAGCTAGAGACAAAATAGAGTCGCAATTCAACGGCTCAGACACAAGATGTATGTGGCAGGGTCTACAGTCAATCACGGATTACAAAAAGAAAACGAGTCCCGTCGCGGACACCAACGTGAGTAAAACATTTAAACGTGTTAACCCTTGCAGGGCTGCCGGCCCAGACGGCATCCCTAGCCGCGTCCTCAGAGCATGCGCAGACCAGCTGGCTGGTGTGTTTACGGACATATTCAATCAATCCCTATCCATGTCTGCTGTCCCCGCATGCTTCAAGAGGGCAACCATTGTTCCTGTTCCCAAGAAAGCTAAGGTAACTGAGCTAAACAACTATCGCCCCGTAGCACTCACTTCCGTCATCTTGAAGTGCTTTGAGAGACTAGTCAAGGATCATATCACCTCCACCCTACCAGACTCCCTAGACCCACTCCAATTTGCTTACCGCCCCAATAGGTCCACAGACTATGCAATCGCAATCACATTGCACACTGCCCTAACCCATCTGGACAAGAGGAATACCTATATAAGAATTCTGTTCATCAACTACAGCTCAGCATTTAACACCATAGTACCCTCCAAGCTCATCATTAAGCTCGAGACCCTGGGTCTCGACCCCACCCTGTGCAACTGTATCCTGGACTTTGACGGGCTGCCCCCAGGTGGTGAGGGTAGGAAACAACATCTCCACCCCACTGATCCTCAACGCTGGGGCCCCACAAGTGTGCGTTCTCAGCCCTTTCCTGTACTCCCTGTTCACCCATGACTGCGTGGCCGTGCACGCCTCCAACTCAATCATAAAGTTTGCAGATGACACTACAGTGGTAGGCTTGATTACCAACAATGACGAGACGGCCTACAGGGAGGTGGTGAGGGCCCTCGGAGTGTGTTGTCAGGAAAATAACCTCACACTCAACATCAACAAAACAAAGGAGATGATCGTGGACTTCAGGAAACAGCAGAGTGAGCACCCCCCTATCCACATCGACGGGACAGTAGTGGATAAAGTGATAAATGAGCGCAAACGTCCCACCGGCCAATAGCCAGGGAAAATACAGCGCGCCATATTGAAATAACATGATTTAAAAATCAAACTTTCATTAAATCACACGTGTAAGATACCAAATTATAGCTACACTCATTGTGAATCCAGCCAACATGTCAGATTTCAAAAAGGTTTTTCGGCGAAAGCATAAGATGCTATTATCTGATGATAGCACAACAGTAAACAAAGAGAGTGGCATAATTCAACACTGCAGGCACGACACAAAACGCAGAAATAAAATATAAATCATGCCCTACCTTTGACAAAATGATTTTGTTGGCACTCCAATATGTCCTATAAACATCTCAAGTGGTCCTTTTGTTCGATTAATTCCGTCGATATATATCCAAAATGTCAACTTATTTGGACCGTTTCATCCAGAAAAACACAGCTTCCAACTTTCAAGTCACTGCAAAATATATCAAAGGTTACATGTAAACTTTACCAAAACATTTCAAACTACTTTTGTAATACAACGTTAGGTATTTTTAAACGTTAATAATCGATCAATTTGAAGACGGGATGATCTGTGTTCAATACAAAAAGAAAACATACTGACGCAACTTTTTTCGTAACGTGACTCTCAAAAAATGTACTTCATGTGACCCTCATTTACGATAACCCTACTTCTTCACTACACAAAGGAGTAACCTCAACCAATTTCCAAGGACTGGTGACATCCAGTGGAAGCGGTAGGAACTGCAAGCAAGTCCATTAGAAATCTGGTGTCTCTAAGAAAGCTCATTGAAAAGACAGTAACATCAAAAAAATACAAATTCTGAATGGTTTGTCCTCAGTGTTTTGCCTGCTACATAAGTTCTGTTATTCTCACAGACATGATTCAAACAGTTTATCCGAAGATACCAATAATATGCATATCTTATATTCTGGGGATGAGTAGCAAGCAGTTGAATTTTGGCATGCTATTTTTCCGAAAGTGAAAATGCTGCCCCCTGCCCTCAAGAAGTTAAGTTCCTCGGTGTACACATCACGGACAAACTGAAATGGTCCACCCACACAGACAGCATGGTGAAGAAGGCACAACAGCACCTCTTCAACCTCAGGAGGCGGAAGAAATTTGGCTTGTCACTGAAAACACTCAAACTTTTACAGATGCACAAGCGAGAGCATCCTGTCGGGCTGTATCACCGCCTGGTACGGCAACTGCTCCGCACACAACCATAAGGCTCTCCAGAGGGTAGTGAGGTCTGCACAACGCATCACCACACCTACACCACCCGATGTCACAGGAAGGCTAAAAAGATCTCTAAAAAGAGGACAAACAACCACCCGAGCCACTGCCTGTTCACCCCGCTATCATCCAGAAGGCGAGGTCAGTACAGGTGCATCAAAGCTGGAACCGAGAGTCTAAAAAACAGCTTCTATCTCAAGGCCATCAGACTGTTAAACAGCTATCACTAACATTGAGTGGCTGCTGCCAACATACTGACTCAAATCTCTAGCCACTTTAATAATTAAAAATTGTGATGTAATAAATGTATCACTAGTCACTTTAAACAATGCCACTGTATGTTTACATACCCTACATTACTCATCTCATATGTATATACTGTACTCTATACCATCTACTGCATCTTGCCTATGCAGCACGGCCATCGCTCATCCATATATTTATATGACATTTTCTTATTCATTCCTTTAAACTTGTGTGTATGAGGTAGTTGTTGTGAAATTGTTCGATTTCTTGTTAGATATTACTGCACAGTCGGAACTAGGAGCACAAGCATTTCGCTACACTCGCATTAACATCTGCTAACCATGTGTATGTGACCAATACAATTTGATACATTCAAAGCATCATACCATTTATAACAGACCCTGGTTTGATTCCAGGCTTTATCGCAATCGGCCGTGATTGGGAGTCCCATAAGGTTGCGCACAATTGGCCCAGCATCGTCCGGGTTTGGCCGGGGTTGTAAATAATAATTTGTTCATAACTGACTTGCCTAGTTAAAAAAAAAAAAAAAAAACACAACTTAAACCCTCACATTGATAATGCATCTGTGAACACTACTTCACCCAAACCCTGTGAGAGGAACCCAATCCTTGTTAAAACATCTGATCATTGTCAGTTACGATAATACAACACAAAACGATGTGTCTAGAAGCCTTTATCCCCATACAAAAAATACATACAATATACATTTAAAATATATTTTTAGATACATTTTTTAGGATACGTGAAATATTCATAATTGGCTAAACAATGTATTTAAAAAAACAATGATTTAATACATTTTCAATACATTCCAACATATATTATGGAATGTATATCTACATTTATGTAAAATGTGCAGGTCAGCGTTTTCCGTCGGTTACGTTCGTTGAAGGAAGGATCGGACCAAGGTGCAGTGTGGTAGGCGCACATTTCAATTTATTAAATGAACACCGATTTTTTTTTAAATACAAAACCAAATGTAACGTCTAGTACGGCTAAACAGCACAGAACCAAAAACAAGATCCCACAAACTACAGGTGGAAAAGGCTGCCTAAGTATGATCCCCAATCAGAGACAACGATAGACAGCTGCCTCTGATTGGGAACCATACCCGGCCAACAAAGAAATAGAAAACATAGATTGCCCACCCTAGTCACACCCTGACCTAACCAAATAGAGAATTAAAAGGATCTCTAAGGTCAGGGCGTGACAGTTCCCCCCCCAAAAGGTGCGGACTCCGGCCGCAAACCTGAACCTATAGGGGATGGTCCGGGTGGGCAGAATCTTGTTCTGAAGGCAGCTCTGCAGAGTGGTCAGTACTGTAGCTGACTGTAAGGGCTGTCGCTCTCCTCATCCTCGGACGAGGAGAGGAGAGAAGGATCATCAGACCAAAATGCAGCTTCAGGGAAATAAGCCATCCTTTTATTTACACGACGATGGCAACACGAAACACAAAACACTTTCAAATTTACAAAACAAGAAAACGACGTCGACGAAACCTGAACATAAACTTACATAACTAAACATAAACTCACGGACAGGAAACAGACGACATCAAAATGAACGAACAGCCAAACAGTCCCGTATGGTATCGACACGACACAGACACGGAAGACAATCACCCACAAACAAACAGTGAGAACACCCTACCTAAATATGACTCTTAATTAGAGGAGAATGCAAAACACCTGCCTCTAATTAAGAGCCATACCAGGCAACAAAAACCAACATAGAAACAGATAACATAGACTGCCCACCCAAAACTAACGCCCTGACCAATTACACATACAAAAACAACATAAAACTGGTCAGGACCGTTACATAACCCCCCCCTCAAGGTGCGAACTCCGGGCGCACCAGCACAAAGTCCAGGGGAGGGTCTGGGTGGGCAGGTGACCACGGTGGTGGCTCCGGCTCTGGACGCTGTCCCCACACCACCATAGTCACTCCCCGTTTTTGTCTTCCCCTCCCAATGCCCACCCTAAAACTCACATCCCCTAAATAAACAACCAGCACCAGGAGAAGGGGCAGCACCGGGACAAAGGGCAGCACCGGGACAAGGGGCAGCACTGGGACAAGGGGCAGCACCGGGACAAGGGGCAGCACCGGGACAAGGGGCAGCACCGGGACAAGGGGCAACACCGGGACAAGGGGCAACACCGGGACAAGGGGCAGGTCCCGGCTGATAAACTCTGGCAGATCCTGGCTGAGGGACTCTGGCAGGTCTATGCAGGCTGACGGCTCTCGACGCTCATGGCAGGCTGACGGCTCTCGACGCTCATGGCAGGCTGACGGCTCTCGACGCTCATGGCAGGCTGACGGCTCTCGACGCTCATGGCAGGCTGACGGCTCTCGACGCTCATGGCAGGCTGACGGCTCTCGACGCTCATGGCGGGCTGACGGCTCTGGCTGCTCATGGCTCTCTGACGGCTCTGGCTGCTCATGGCTCGCTGGCGGCTCTGGCAGATCCAGTCTGGTTGGCGGCTCTGGCAGATCCTGTCTGGTTGGCGGCTCTGGCAGATCCTGTCTGGTTGGCGGCTCTGGCAGATCCTGTCTGGCTGGCGGCTCTGGCAGATCCTGTCTGGCGGACGGCTCTAGCGGCTCCTGTCTGGCGGACGGCTCTAGCGGCTCCTGTCTGGCGGACGGCTCTGTAGGCTCATGGCAGACGGGCGGCTTTGCAGGCTCATGGCAGACGGGCGGCTTTGCAGGCTCCTGGCAGACGGATGGCTCAGACGGCGCTGGGGAGACGGATGGCTCAGATGGCGCTGGGGAGACGGATGGCTCAGATGGCGCTGGGGAGACGGATGGCTCAGATGGCGCTGGGGAGACGGATGGCTCTGGCCGGATACGGCGCACTGTAGACCTGGTGCGTGGTGCCGGAACTGGAGGCACCGGGCTAAGGATAAGCACCTTCCTACTAGTGCGGGGAGCAGGAACAGGGCACACTGCATTCTCAAAGCCCACTCTATACCTGATGCGAGGTACCGGCACTGGTGACACCGGGCTGAGGACAAGCACATCAGGATTAGTAGGGGGAGAAGATACAGTGTGTTCAGGGCTCTGGAGACGCACAGGTGGCTTAGTGCGTGGTGCCGGAACTGGAGGCACCGGGCTAGATACACGCACTACAGGGAGAGTGCGTGGAGGAGGAACAGGGCTCAGGATACGCACTGGTAGCCTAGTGCGTAGTGTAGACACTGTAGGTACTAGGCTGGGGCGGGGAGGTGGCGCCGGAAATACCGGACCGTGGAGGCGTACTGGCTCTCTTGAGCATTGAGCCTGCCCAACCTTACCTGGTTGAATGCTCCCGGTCGCCCGACCAGTGCGGGGAGGTGGAATAACCCGCACCGGCCTATGTAGGCGAACCGGGGAAACCATGCGTAAGGCCAGTGCCATGTATGCCGGCCCGAGGAGACGCACTGGAGACCAGACGCGTTGAGCCGGCCTCATGACACCTGGCTCAATACCCAATCTAGCCCTACCAGTGCGGGGAGGTGGAATAACCCGCACTGGGCTATGCACTCGTACAGGAGACACCGTGCGCTCTACTGCGTAACACGGCGCCTGCCCGTACTCCCGCTCTCCACGGTAAGCCTGGGAAGTGGGCGCAGGTCTCCTACCTGCCCTTGGCCCACTACCTCCTAGCCGCCCCCCAAGAAATTTTTGGGAATTACTTACGGGCTTTTTGGGCTTCCGTGCCAGACGCGTTCCCTCATAGCTCCGGTTCCTCTCTCCGGTAGCCTCTGCTCTCCTCAGTGCCTCCTGCTGCTCCCATGGCTTTTCGGGCTTCCAGCCACGTCTCCTTGCTGCCTCCTCAAACCACCGCTCCTGGGCTTTAGCTGCCTCCCTCTCTTCCTGAGAACGGCGATTTTCTCCTGCCTTAGCCCAGGGACCTTCTCCATTCATTATCTGCTCCCAAGTCCAGAAATCCTTGTTTTCCCGTCGAGCTTTCCCTTGCCGCTTGGTCTTAGCGTGGTGGGTGATTCTGTAAGGGCTGTCGCTCTCCTCATCCTCGGACGAGGAGAGGAGAGAAGGATCATCAGACCAAAATGCAGCTTCAGGGAAATAAGCCATCCTTTTATTTACACGACGATGGCAACACGAAACACAAAACGACGTCGACGAAACCTGAACATAAACTTACATAACTAAACATAAACTCACGGACAGGAAACAGACGACATCTAAATGAACGAACAGCCAAACAGTCCCGTATGGTATCGACACGACACAGACACGGAAGACAATCACCCACAAACAAACAGTGAGAACACCCTACCTAAATATGACTCTTAATTAGAGGAGAATGCAAAACACCTGCCTCTAATTAAGAGCCATACCAGGCAACCAAAACCAACATAGAAACAGATAACATAGACTGCCCACCCAAAACTAACGCCCTGACCAATTACACATACAAAAACAACATAAAACTGGTCAGGACCGTTACACTGACACAGCCACAAAGTGATAACATCGGATTTTAATCCTAACCCTAGTCTTAATCACACTGCTAACCCTAATGCTTAACCCTCACCTTAAATTAAGACCAAAAAGCAAATTTTGGTTTTCATGAATGTTTACAATAATACAATGATTTTGACTTTGAGCTGGCATTATGTAAGGGGAAATTGCTCAGTTCAGCCTCCAGGACAAGACTCATGACAAAAAACGTCAACCTGTGTAAAATGTATATCTCATGTTAAATTAATTGGGAAATGTACAGTTGAAGTCGGAACTTTACATATACTTAGGATGGAGTATTTAAAACTCGTTTTTCAACCACTCCACAAATGTCTAGTTAACAAACTATAGTTTTCGCATGTCGGTTAGGACATCCACTTTGTGCATGACACGTAATTTTTCCAACAATTGTTTACAGACAGATTATTTCACTTATAATTCACTGTATCACAATTCCAGTGGGTCAGAAGTTTAAATACACTAAGTTGCCTGTGCCTTTTAACAGCTTGGAATATTACAGAAAATAATGTCATGGCTTTAGAAGCTTCTGATAGGCTAATTGGCATAATTTGAGTCAATTGGGGGTGTACCTGTGGATGTATTTCAAGACCTACCTTCAAACCCAGTGCCTCTTTGCTTGACATCATTGGGAAAATCAAAAGAAATCAGCCAAGACCAATTGAAGACCTCCAAATTTCTGGTTCATCCTTGGGAGCTATTTCTAAATGCCTGAAGGTACCACGTTCATCTGTACAAACAATAGTAGGTAAGTATAAATTCCATGGGACCATGCAGCCGTCATACCGCTCAGGAAGGAGACGCGTTCTGTCTCCTAGAGATGAACGTACTTTGGTGCGAAAAGTGCAAATCAATCCCAGAACAACAGCAAAGGACCTTGTGAAGATGCTGGAGGAAAAAAGTACAACAGTATCTATATCCTCAGTAAAACGAGTTCTATATTGACATAAACTGAAAGGCCGCTCAGCAAGGAGGAAGCCACTGCTCCAAATCCACCAAAGAAAAGCCAGACTACGGTTTGCAACTGCACATGGGGACAAAGATCATACTTTTTGGAGAAATGTCCTCTGGTCTGATGAAACAAAAATAGAACTGTTTGGCCATAATGACCATTGTTATGTTGGGAGGAAAAAGGGGGAGGCTTGCAAGCCGAAGAACACCATCCCAACCGTGAAGCACAGGGGTGACAGCATCATGTTGTGGGGTGCTTGGCTGCGGGAGGGACTGGTGCACTTCACAAAAGTGGGGTATTATGTGGTATTGTGTGGAGGCCAGTGACAAAGACATCTATATTTAATACATTTTTAATTCAGGCTGTAACACAACAACATGTGGAAAAAGTCAAGGGTGCGAATTCTTTCTGAAGGAACTGTAAATGCATTTAAAATTACTACAAGAATTGCTACAAACATGATACATTATTGGTCATGTAATGTCATTCATGTGCGTATGACAAATAAACTAATTTGACGAGAGAACTGCAACCAAAGTCCAAAAAAGAGTATGTTACGTAGATTTGGGGGAAATTCTTGATGGAAAACTGTTTGTCTTCCAGAGATTGTAGACTGGGACGGAGGTTCACCTTCCAACAGGACAATGACCCTAAGCATACTGCTAAAGTAACACAAGTGGTTTAAGAGGAACATTTACATGCCTTAGAATGGCCTAGTCAAAGCCCAGACCTCAATCCAATTGAGAATCTGTGGTATGACATAAAGATTGCTGTACACCAGCGGAACCCATCCAACTTGAAGGAGCTGGAGTAGTTTTGCCTTGAAGAATGGGCAAAAATCCCAGTGACTAGATGTCCCAAGCTTATAGAGACATACCCCAAGAGACTTGCTGCTGCAAAAGGTGGCTCTACAAAGTATTGACTATGTGGGGGTGAATAGTTATCCTCTCTGGTACAAGTGGGACGGTAGCGTCCCACCTCGACAACAGCCAGTGAAATTGCAGGGCTCCAAATTCAAAACAGAAATCTCACAATTAAAATTCCTCAAACATACAAGTATTTTACACCATTTTAAAGATACACTTCTTGTTCATCTAGCCACAGTGTCTGATTTCAAAAAGGCTTTACGGCAAAAGCACACCTTGTTATTATGTTAGGTTAGCGCCTAGCCACAGAAAACCATACAGCCATTTTCCAAAGAAGGAGAGGTGTCACAAAAGACAGAAATAGCATTAAAATGAATCACTAACCTTTGATGTTCTTCACCGGATGGCACTCCCAGGACTCCATGTTAGACAATAAATGTGTGTTTTGTTCGATAAAGTTCATCTTTATGTCCAAATACCTCCTTTTTGTTTGCGCGTTTAGTCCAGTAATCCAAAATGCACAAGGCGCAGGCACTAAGTCCAGACGAAAAGTCAAAAAACGTTCCATTACAGTTCGTAGAAACATGTCAAACGATGTGTATAATCACTCTTTATGATGTTTATCATAAATCTTCAATACTATTCCAACCGGACAATTCCTTTGTCTTTAGAAACGAAAAGGAACTGAGCTCGAGCTCACGGCCGAGCATGTGACTAAACTAATGGCTTTCTGCCAGACCCGTGATTCAAACAGCTCTTATTCGCTCCCCCTTCACAGTAGAAGCCTAAAACAACGTTCTAAAGACTTGATATCTAGTGGAAGCCTTAGGAAGTGCAATCGGACCCCATAGACACAGTATATTGGATAGGCGATCACTTGAAAAACTACTTGCATTTTTCTCAGGTTTTCACCTGCCATATGAGTTCTGTTATACTCACAGATCATACAAACAGTTTTCTATCCAAATCTACTAATAATAATATGCATATATTAGCAACTATGACTGAGGAACAGGCCGTTTACTCTGGGCACCTCTGTGCACCTTTCATCCAAGCTACTCAATACTGCCCCTTCAGCCACAAGAGGTTAAAAAGAAAAGGTAGGGGCGTGGATCAGAAAACCAGTCAGTATCTGGGTGGGACCACCATTTTTTTTATTTAACCTTTATTTAACCAGGTAAGCTAGTTGAGAACAAGTTCTCATTTACAACTGCGACCTGGCCAAGATAAAGCAAAGCAGTGCGACACAAACAACAACACAGTTACACATGAAATAAACAAGCATACAGTCAATAACACAATAGAAAAAAAGAAAGTCTATATACAGCGTGTGCAAATGGCGTGAGGAGGTAGGCAATAAATAGGCCATAGTAGCAAAGTAATTACAATTTAGCAAATTAACAGTGGAGTGATAAATGAGCAGATGATGATGTGCAAGTAGAGATACTGGGTGCAAAAGAGCAGAAAAGTAAATAAAAACAATATGGGGATGAGGTAGGTAGATCGGGTGGGCTATTTACAGATGTACAATGTACAGCTGCAGCGATCGGTTAGCTGCTCAGATAGCTGATGTTTAAAGTTAGTGAGGGAAATATAAGACTCCAGCGATTTTTGCAATTCGTTCCAGTCACTGGCAGCAGAGAACTGGAAGGAAAGGCGACCAAAGGAGGTGTTGGCTTTGGGGATGACCAGTGAGATTTACCTGCTGGAGTGCGTGCTACGGGTGGGTGTTGCTATCGTGACCAGTGAGCTGAGATAAGGCGAAGCTTTACCTAGCATAGACTTATAGATGACCTGGAGCCAGTGGGTCTGGAGCCGAATATGTAGCGAGGGCCAGCCGACGAGAGCATACAGGTCGCATTTCCGACAAGATAGAACTGCCAAAGGGGGCGGAGTTGCAATCTACTGCAGAGATAGCCTGCAGAGTTCTGTCTTACTATCCAGGTCTGTACCCAAAAATTCGAGCTTCTACTTTTAAAAATCCATCTTTCCAGAAACAAGTCTCTCACCGTTGCCGCTTGCTATAGACCACCCTCTGCCCCCAGCTGTGCCCTGGACACCATATGTGAATTGATTGCCCCCCATCTATACTCAGACCTCGTGCTGCTAGGTGACCTAAACTGTGACATGCTTAACACCCCGGCCATCCTACACTCTAAGCTTGATGCCCTCAATCTCACACAAATTATCAATGAACCTACCAGGTACAACCCCAAATCCGTAAACACGGGCACCCTCATAGATATCATCCTAACCAACTTGCCCTCCAAATACACCTCTGCTGTTTTCAACCAAGATCTCAGTGATCACTGCCTCATTGCCTGCATCCATAATGGGTCTGCGGTCAAACGACCACCCCTCATCACTTTCAAACGCTCCCTAAAACACTTCAGTGAGCAGGCCTTTCTAATCGACCTGGCCCGGGTATCCTGGAAGGATATTGACAACATCCCGTCAGTAGAGGACGCCTTGTTATTCTTTAAAAGTGCCTTCCTCACCATCTTAAATAAGCAGGCCCCATTCAAAAAAGTTAGAACCAGGAATAGATATAGCCCTTTGTTCTCTCCAGACCTGACTGCCCTTGACCAGCACAAAAATATCCTGTGGCGTTCTACATTAGCATCGAACAGCCCCCTTGATATGCAACTTTTCAGGGAAGTTAGGACAAATATACACAGGCAGTTAGGAAAGCTAAGGCTAGCATTTTCAAGCAGAAATGTGCATCCTGTAGCACAAACTCAAAGTTCTGGGACACTGTAAAGTCCATGGAGAATAAGAGCACCTCCTCCCAGCTGCCCACTGCACTGAGGCTAGGAAACACTGTTACTGTAGTATGATCTAAAATAAGGACGCGCGACAACGAGGTTCTAGCTCCAGCCTGTTTATTAACCTAACCCTCGCATGTCCTACATAGGTACGGATACCCCCAAGGGACATCCTACTACATCTTCCCCTCTCCCATGAACAAGAACTCAACATGCATAACCACTGAAGTATAACTGAAATGCAATTTGGAAACCAGTATTATTCTCTAACATGCTACTTCCCATCCTGAAACAGTATGAAAGCATTAAATCACACAGTATGAACATTAACTACGGTACAGTCTCTTTTTGCTGAGTATGGTCCCCAACAGTATGTTTTCACTTCACGTAACATAGTCTTTCAGCCACTTTTTGGGCGCGCTTGTGGCTCTGTGAGCATTCTCTCTCCTTCACCCTCTTTTTGTGCATTTTCTGTGGCCTCAGTCTGTGTGGCTGGTAGATCTGGAAGAGCTCTGACGTGTGTTTTGTTCCTTCGTACCTCTTCTGAGCCTGTGTCCACCACATAGGAGCGTGGGGCATCCGCTTTCCTCAGCACTATTGCTGGTGTCTTTGAGTTTGTAATCCACACACGTTGCCCTTCGGTCAGCTCTGGCCTCTCCTTAGCACGGTGTCTCCGATTAAAGTCTCCAGTTTGCATTTGTTTCAGCCATTTGTCCCTCTCAGCGAAGGCCTTCCTGTTAGGCCATCGGGGTTTAAGCTGAGCCGGCGAGACAGGCAATGGGGAACGCAGCCTCCTGCCCATCAGGAAGCTCGGCAGACGACGGCCCATGATGTAGTGGTGTAACTCTGTAAGCTAACAGAGCCCTGTATGGATCCTTGTTCTTTTTCAGCAGTCCCTTGACTGTTTTCACAGCTCTCTCTGCCTCACCATTACTCTGTTTATGGTAGGGGCTACTGGTCACATGTATGAAGTCATATTCTGCGGCAAAAGCAGAAAAGGAGCTCCCAGAGAACTGGGGAGCGTTATGTGTAACCAGGACCTCAGCGACCCCTTGCCTGGAAAAAAATGTACTTTAATCCATTGATAACACCAGCTGATGTGGTTATAGGTGTCTTTGCTATTTCAATGTATCTTGAGTAGTAATCTACCACTAGCAGATAAGTGTCATTTTTCCAATAGAACATATCCGCCCCTACCTTTTGCCATGGCCGTTTTGGCAGCTCCGTTGCCATCATTGGCTCCGGATGACAAGGTTGACATTTTGTACAGACCTCACACTGGGCCACTAGCTTGGCAATCTGAGTACTCAGACCAAGCCACCACACTGACTGTTGAGCCCTCAGTCTGCATTTGGTTATCCCCATGTGTCCATCATGCACTCTGTCTAGCATTTCTGGTTGTAGAGTCTCTGGGATAACTATCCGTTGTCCTTTCATGAGAAGGTCTCCATTACAGTGGAAGTCACTTTGGTGCACCCAATAGGGCTTCAGCAGTTGAGGCAGTTCCTCCTGCCTGGGCCATCCCTTTTTGCACTGCTGCACTATCTGTCGGCAGATGTGGTCTCGTTGTTGCTCCTCTGCATTCTGCTGCAGTTTGGTCTGAGATGCAGGTAGTCTGTCCCTTATTGCATTAATGGACACCTGTACCTCACCCTCTAGACATTGCTCCTCCTCTGATAATGGACATTTAATTGGGTCCCTGGAGAGTGCATCTGCTGTGATCAGTGCCTTCCCTGGCACATACACCATCTTGTAGGTGAACCTCTGTAATCTGAGGCGGAAGCGCAGAACTCTGGGAGGCAAGTCGTCCAATGCTTTTGTCCCTAACAGAGCCAACAGTGGTTTGTGGTCAGTCTCTGCCGTAAACTGCAGGCCAATAAGGTATTGGCTCAGCCTTTCACATGCCCATGTGATAGCCAACGCCTCCTTCTCCACTTGAGCATATCTTAGCTCTGTGTCGGATAAGCTTCGGGAGATGTATGCTATTGGACGCCGCTCCATGTTGTCCTGCATCTGTGTGAGGACCGCCCCTAGCCCAAAGGATGATGCATCTGCTGATACTTTTGTCTTAGCGTGGGGACGGTACTGGGCCAGCACTCTCTGTGAGGCCAGATCTCCTTTGATTTTGTCAAACGCTACCTGTTGCATGTGACCCCATGACCAGTCATTCTCTTTGGCTACTAAGTCTCTCAGAGGTTTGGTTGTATCTGAGAACTGTGGGAGGAACTTACCCACATATGTGGCCATGCCTAAGAAGGTCAGACTTCAGCCACATTCTGGGGTCTGGGCATATCTGTGATGGCGCTGATCTTCTCTCTGTCCGGCTCTATTCCAGCTGCACTGATTTTGTGTCCCAAGAACAAGACCTCTGATTGTGCAAAAGTGCATTTTTCATTGAGTGTCAGGCCAGTCTCCTGGAGTCGGGTCAGAACTGCTGTGAGCCTTACATCATGTTCTGCTCTGTCCCTTCCGCACACGAGTACATCGTCCGCGTGGACTATGACGCCACTCAGCCCATCCAACAGCTGGAACATGCGTCTTTGGAAATGCTCAGGACCGGAAGCGATTCCAAATGGCAAAACATTAAAGCAGTAACGGCCAAACGGTGTTATAAACGTTGTGAGTGCCCTACTCTCTGATGACAGCGGTATCTGCCAGAAACCTGAGTGGGCATCCAGCTTTGTGAAGACTTGTGAGTCATCCAACTGAGCCAGTGACTGCTCCACTGATGGTAAGATGTGTCTCTCTCTGCAGAGTGCCTCATTCAATTTAGTCATGTCCACACAGATCCTTATTTCCCCATTGGCTTTTGGGACCACCACCATCCCTGCACACCAGTCTGTGCTACTCTCTATTTTAGACACCGCCCCAATTTCTTTCTCTTGCAACATGTTGCTTAGCAGTAACATAGTCCTTGCTCGTTAGCTAGCAAAATAATGATATGCGCTGTTTTATCTCCAACACTGTGCCCTCCCTGCTTTGAAACAGCCTGAATGTATGATTTACTTGGTACGTCCTTCACGTTTATGTGAATTTTAAAACCACTTCTGACACCATGTAGTATGATCTAAAATAAGGACTCGCGACAACGAGGTTATAGCTCCAGCCTGTTTATTAACCTAACCCTCGCATGTCCTACATAGGTACGGATACCCCCAAGGGACATCCTACTACAGTTACCACCGATAAATCCACTATAATTGAGAATTTCAATAAGCATTTTTCTACGGCTGGCCATGCTTTTCACCTGGCTACCCCTACCCCGGTCAACAGCCCTGCGTTCCCCACAGCAACTTGCACAAACCTCCCCCACTTCTCCTTCACCCAGATAGCTGCAAAATCTGGACCACTACAAATCAGCCGGGCTAGACAATCTGGACCCTCTCTTTCTAAAATGATCTGCAGAAAATGTTGCAACCCCTTTTACTAGCCTGTTCAACCTCTCTTTCGTATCGTCTGAGATTCCTAAAGATTGGAAAGCTTCAAAGGGGGAGACACTCTAGACCCAAACTGCTACAGACCTATATTTATTCTACCCTGCCTTTCTAAGGTCTTCGAAAGCCAAGTTAAGAAACAGATTACCGACCATTTTGAATCCCACCGTACCTTCTCCGCTATGCAATCTGGTTTCAGAGCTGGTCATGGGTGCACCTCAGCCACACTCAAGGTCCTAAACGACATCATAACCGGCATCGATAAGAGACATTACTGCGCAGCCGTATTCCTCGACCTGGCCAAGGCTTTCGACTCTGTCAATCACAACATTCTTATTGGCAGACTCAACAGCCTTGGTTTCTCAAATGATTGCCTCGCCTGGTTCACCAACTACTTCTCTGATAGCGTTCAGTATGTCAAATCGGAGGGCCTGTTGTCCGTACCTCTGGCAGTCTCTATGGGGGTGCCACAGGGTTCAATTCTTGAGCCGAATCTCTTCTCTGTATACATCAATGATGTCGCTCTTGCTGCTGGTGATTCTTTGATTTACCTCTACGCAGACAACACCATTCTGTATACCTCTGGTCCTTCTTTGGACACTGTGTTAACTAACCTCCAGATGAGCTTCAATACCATTGCGTAGAGGTGAATCAGAGAATCACCAGCAGCAAGAGCGACATCATTGATATATACAGAGAAAAGAGTCGGCCTCATTTGCCTCATGCAGAGCGACATCTCCTTCACATAGAGTTGATCACGCTGTTGATTGTGGCCTGTGGAATGTTGTCCCACTCCTCTTCAATGGCTGTGGGAAGTTGCTGGAACACGCTGTCGTACATGTCGATCCAGAGCATTCCAAACATGTTCAATGGGTTACATGTCTGGTGAGACGGTTTCTGACAGTTTGTGCAGAAATTCTTCAGTTTCATCAGCTTCCCGGGTGGCTGGTCTCAGACGATCCCGCAGGTGAAGAAGCTGGATGTGGAAGGCCTGGGTTGGCATGGTTACACGTGGTCTGCGATTGTGAGGCCGGATGAACGTACTGCAAAATTCTCTAGAACAATGTGGCTTATTGTAGAGAATTGTAATTCTCTGGCGACAGCCCTGCAGTCAGCATTTCAATTGCACTCTCCCTTAAAAATTGGCACATCTGTGGCCTTATGTTGTGTGACAAAACTGCACATTTTAGAGTGGCCTGCATCTGTGTAATGATCATGCTGTTTAATCAGATTCTAGAAATTCCACACCTGTCAGGTGTAAGAAATACAGTATATTGGCAAAGGAGAAATGCTCACTAACAGGGATGTTAACAAATTTGTGTACAAAATGATAGAAATAAGATTTTGGGTGTATGGAACATTTCTAGGATATTTTATTTCAGCTCTAGAAACATGGGTCCAACACTTTACATGTTGCATTCATATTTTAGTTCAGTTTATATTGAAATGTATTGTTTCCCGTATGGGTCCGTATTCTACCACCCACCCTGCTATCCTCTTTCTTTCCTCCCTTCTTCCTTCCCTCTCGCATGCGCTGCAGTATCTACACGTCAATTGCCCATTCTCTTTGTGGTGTGTGTGTCTCTCTGCGCTGTCAAAGGCTCTTAGCACGCAGGCTTAGTGCTCAGATTCTCTGAATAACAGATTGATTGTGTATCTCTCTGCTAATTCTAATGAGGAGCCCAATCCCCTCCAGTCGGTTAGCAATGGAGACAGAGGCCGCGTCCCAAATGGCACCCTATACATGTATAGGGCACTCATTTTACCAATATATGGATCTGGTCAAAAGTAGTGCACTATATAGGGAAAATGGTGCCATTTGGGAAGCACGGACACCTTTTCTCTCTCTCTCTTCTGCCTGGTGGAGGAAAATTAGCCTGAGTGATGAGTCTGTTCTTAGAGACAATCAATTTGTCATCATAAGGCCTCTGTAAAAAGGGCCACCTGTGGCTAATTGTGACTCACAGACATTCAGCCACACACCCCGGCCCTCCTGTCATTCTGAATTAAGCACACTCCACTAAAAGGTTTCATCACATCACGAGGGGACAGACAAAGGACACGAATAACAGAAATGACACACTGTAGGCTCTCCTAATCCTCCTTTTCCTAGCTCATCGCTGAATGTCATTGATATAGAGAACCGCCTGCAATGTAACTCAGCGCTAAGGGTCTAGCATAGGGCTGCCCAACCCTCTTCCTGGAGCTTTTCAGTCCAACCCTAATTTAGCACATCTGAGCAGCTAATAAGTAGAATCAGGTGTGTTAATTAGGGTTGGACTGAAAGCCCACAGGACGGTAGATCTCCAGGACGAGGGTTGGGCAGCCCTGGTCTGGCGTCATGAAGCCTAGCAGAAGATATTGGTTATGATGATCATGGTTTTTTAAAATTAAAATGAGCAACCATTTACTTGGCTGTCTCATAGAAACCCCTAGCAACCCCTAGGGAATGTCTTAACATAACAATGTAAGTCGGCTTTGTGCACGTGTGTCTGGGGTAATTGTGTTAATGTTTGTGTCCCAAATAGCACCAAAGACCTATATAGTGCTCTACTTTTGAACGAAACCCTATGTAGTGCACTATATAGGAAATAGGGTGCCATTTGGGACACAACCCCTAACGCACACACACACCCATATAGAATGCCCCACCCCTCTCCATGAATCTTTGAGAGTCTCATTGGGATCAATGTAATGTGCTGGCCCCTGGAGAGCTTCAATTTGATCCATTTGCCAGAAACATGACCCCCAACACAGCGATCTCTCTACATATACTGCTGTATTTGTTCCCTGGAAACCAGACTCACAGACTAAAAGGGGGCTGACCTCTGCCTGCCCTGACCCCGAGACTGCCTGCCGTTCTGTACCTTTTGGACTCTGATCTGGATTACTGACCTCAGCCTGCCCTTTTTTGCTCGCTTTGAGGACAGAACAGTGCCACTGACACGGCCCGCTACCAAAACCTGCGGGCTCTCCTTCACTGCAGCCGAGGTGAGTAAAACATTTAAACGTGTTAACCCTCGCAAGGCTGCAGGCCCAGACGGCATTCCCAGCCGCGTCCTCAGAGCATTCGCAGACCAGCTGGCTGGTGTGTTTACGAACATATTCGATCAATCCTTACCCCAGTCTGCTGTTCCCACATGCTTCAAGAGGGCCACCATTGTTCCTGTTCCCAAGAAAGCTAAGGTAACTGAGCTAAATGACTACCGCCCCGTAGCACTCACTTCCGTCATCATGAAGTGCTTTGAGAGACTAGTCAAGGACCATATCACCTCCACCCTACCTGACACCCTAGACCCACTTCAATTTGCTTACCGACCCAATAGGTCCACAGACGACGCAATCGCAACCACACTGCACACTGCCCTAACCCATCTGGACAAGAGGAATACCTATGTGAGAATGCTGTTCATCGACTACAGCTCAGCATTTAACACCATAGTACCCTCAAAACTCGTCATCAAGCTCGAGACCCTGGGTCTCGACCCCGCCCTGTGCAACTGGGTACAGGACTTCCTGACGGGCCGCACCCAGGTGGTGAGGGTAGGTAACAACATCTCCACCCCGCTGATCCTCAACACTGGATGCGTTCTGAGCCCTCTCCTGTACTCCCTGTTCACCCACGACTGCGTGGCCATGCACGCCTCCAACTCAATCATCAAGTTTGCGGACGACACTACAGTGGTAGGCTTGATTACCAGCAACGACGAGACGGCCTACAGGGAGGAGGTGAGGGCCCTCGGAGTGTGGTGTCAGGAAAATAACCACACACTCAACGTCAACAAAACAAAGGAGATGATTGTGGACTTCAGGAAACAGCAGAGGGAGCACCCCCCTATCCACATCGACGGGACAGTAGTGGAGACGGTAGTAAGTTTTAAGTTCCTCGGCGTACACATCACGGACAAACTGAATTGGTCCACCCACACAGACAGCCTTGTGAACATCAGGAGGCTGAAGAAATTCGGCTTGTCACCAAAAGCACTCAAAAACTTCTACAGATGCACAATCGAGAGCATCCTGTCGGGCTGTATCACCGCCTGGTACGGCAACTGCTCCGCCCACAACCGTAAGGCTCTCCAGAGGGTAGTGAGGTCTGCACAACGCATCACCGGGGGCAAACTACCTGCCCTCCAGGACACCTACACCACCCGATATCATAGGAAGGCCATAAAGATCATCAAGGACAACAACCACCCGAGCCACTGCCTGTTCACCCCGCTATCATCCAGAAGGCGAGGTCAGTACAGGTGCATCAAAGCAGGGACCGAGAGACTGAAAAACAGCTTCTATCTCAAGGCCATCAGACTGTTAAACAGCCACCACTAACATTTAGTGGCTGCTGCCAACATACTGACTCAACTCCAGCCACTTTAATAATGGGAATTGATGGAAATTTATGTAAAAATGTATCACTAGCCACTTTAAACAATGCCACTTAATATAATGTTTACATACCCTACATTACTCATCTCATATGTATATGTATATACTGTACTCTATATCATCTACTGCATCTTGCCATCTTTATGTAATACATGTATCACTAGCCACTTTAAACTATGCCACTTTATGTTTATATACCCTACATTACTCATCTCATATGTATATACTGTACTCTATATCATCTACTGCATCTTGCCTATGCCGTTCTGTACCATCACTCATTCATATATCTTTATGTACATATTCTTTATCCCTTTACACTTGTGTGTATAAGGTAGTAGTTGTGGAATTGTTAGGTTAGATTACTTGTTGGTTATTACTGCATTGTCGGAACTAGAAGCACAAGCATTTCGCTACACTCGCATTAACATCTGCTAACCATGTGTATGTGACAAATCAAATTTGATTTGACTTTGACCTGTCGTTTTTCCTGCCCCCTGTTGTAGTAATAAACTTTTGTTACTTTGACATTGTCTGCATCTGGGTCTTCCCTGAAACGTGATAAAGGGTATCTAACTAGAAGGCTGGAGGTGAATGGTTAGCTACGGGGTTGCAAGAGAGTCGCCAGTACGTTGTGTATAATCGGAGGTGGAGCGTGTCTGCCTGTCTGCACAAACTCATTGCTTGCTCCCCCGCAGCTCACCAGCTGATGTAGGCTAGGCTGTGTGTCGGGTGTGGTGCGGCCTCCTACTGCTGAACAGAACTGCACAGCGAATCTGCGCTGCTAATAATCATTGTGCTTATCACTGAAAAGCTCTCAATCTCTCCAAAAACCCTTGTCCAGTCCATTTAGTAGTCAGGTTTTTGTCACAGAGATAATTTCACCTTGTCTTGTTTTAGTCAATTGATAGGACTAATCATTTTCACTTAGTTATAGTTTTTCCTTGGTCAATTGGCACACAAAAAATTTTGACGAATATTTTACTCACAATTGTTGTTGATGAAATGAACACTTCACATGGCACCCTATTCACCACATAGTGCACTAGTTTCGATCAGAGCCCTGTGGACCATTTGTGATGCAGCCATGGTTTGGATGGCCATGATAGAGGATGTCGTATCTATATATTGTTAAAAGACATTGATGTTGACTTCCTCCAGCTCAATAACATCTTATTGAGATCTCAGAGCTCTTCAATAATGGAGAAGCCAACACATGCGGCACCTCCAGAGAGCTGTGAGGCTCAAACACATTTTAACAAGCCCAGACACTTATGAAAATGGAGCTGATGTGTGATGCATTATTCAATGAAGTGGAAGCGACTCTTATGAGGAGATGAAAGATGTCTCTGGTTTTAAAGTGTTGGAGACTTGCAAAACTTCTAACAGTATCTTAGTTTCCTCATGTGCTGGTACTGTAAGTGGTACTCAGACAGACATGAGACAGATGCCTGATACTATTGATACGACATAATTAAATAAAACTATTACAGGAATGATAGCATCTCTATGATTATAACATTTTAGAAAAAGCTGTTGCGCGGCAACTCACTGCCTTCCTGAAGACAAACAATGTATACGAAATGCTTCAGTCTGGTTTTAGACCCCATCATAGCACTGAGACTGCACTTGTGAATGTGGTAAATTACCTTTTAATGGCGTCAGACCGAGGCTCTGCATCTGTCCTCTTGCTCCTAGACCTTAGTGCTGCCTTTGATACCATCGATCACCACATTCTTTTGGAGTGAGTGGAAACCCAAATTGGTCTACACGGACAAGTTCTGGCCTGGTTTAGATCTTATCTGTCGGAAAGATATCAGTTTGTCTCTGTGAATGGTTTGTCCTCTGACCAATCAACTGTACATTTCGGTGTTCCTCAAGGTTCCATTTTAGGACCACTATTGTTTTCACTATATATTTTACCTCTTGGGGATGTCATTCAAAAACATAATGTTAACTTTCACTGCTATGCGGATGACACACAGCTGTACATTTCAATGAAACATGGTGAAGCCCCAAAATTGCCCTTGCTAGAAGCCTGTGTTTCAGACATTAGTATTTATGCTGCAGTAGTTTGTGTTGGGGGGCTAGGGTCAGTTTGTTATATCTGGAGTACTTCTCCTGTCTTATCCGATGTCCTGTGTGAATTTAAGTATGCTCTCTCTAATTCTCTCTTTCTCTCTTTCTTTCTTTCTCTCTCTCGGAGGACCTGAGCCCTAGGACCATGCCTCAGGACTACCTGGCATGATGACTCCTTGCTGTTCCCAGTCCACCTGGCCGTGCTGCTGCTCCAGTTTCAACTGTTCTGCCTGCGGCTATGGAACCCTGACCTGTTCACCGAACGTGCTACCTGTCCCAGACCTTGTCACGTTCCTGACCTGTTTTCTGTTGTTTTGTATGTGTGTGATGGTCAGGGTGTGAGTTTTGGGTGGGCAGTCTATGTTTTCTGTTTCTATGTTGGTTTTGGGTTGCCTGGTATGGCTCTTAATTAGAGGGAGGTGTTTTGCGTTTTCCTCTAATTGAGAGTCATATTAAGGTAGGGTGTTCTCACTGTTTGTTTGTTGGGTGATTGTCTCCTGTGTCCTTGTCGGTGTACCACACGGGACTGTAGCGTTTGTTCGGTATTTGTGAAGTCTGTTTTCCCTGTCCGTGCATTCTTCGTGTTTTATGTAAGTACTCTCGTTCAGGTCTGTCTTCTTCGTTTTGTTGTTTTGTAAAATATTCAAGTGTTCTTCGTGTGTTTAGTTTTGTCTTGTAAATAAAGTTTCATGATGTATTCACAACCCGCTGCACGTTGGTCAAATCCATGCTACTCCTCTTCTGATGAGGAGAAGGAGGAAGCGCGTTACAGAATCACCCACCAAACCCAGATCAAGCAGCGGGTTAATGGACAGCAACGACAGCGCACGAAGCAGGATTTATGGTCTTGGGAGGAGATCATGGAAGGAAAGGGACCATGGGCTAAAGTGGAGGTGAATCACCGCCCATGGGAACAGCGGGAGGCAGCTCGGAGAGCGGAGGAGACCGGAGAGAGGAACCGACATTATGAGGGGACACGTCTAGCACGGAAGCCCGAAAAGCCCGTGAGTACTACCCAAACATTTCTTGGGGGGGGATAAGAAGTAGTGGGCCGAGGGCAGGTAGGAGACCTGCGTCCACTTCCCAGGCTACAGGCAGACACCGTGTTACGCAGTAGAGCGCACGGTGTCTCCTGTACGTGTACATAGCCCGGTGCGGGTTATTCCACCTCCCCGCACTGGTAGAGCTAGTTTGAGCATTGAGCCAAGTGCCATGAAGCCGGCTCTACATATCTGGCCACCAGTACGTCTCCTTGGGCCGGCTTACATGGCACCAGCCTTACGCATGGTGTCCCCGGTTCGCCTACATAGCCCGGTGCGGGTTATTCCACCTCCCCGCACTGGAGGTAAGGTTGGGCAGGCTCAGTGCTCAAGGGAGCCAGTACGCCTACACGGTCCGGTATTTCCGGCGCTACCTCCTCGCCCCAGCCCAGTACCACCAGTGCCTACACCACGCACCAGGCTTCCAGTGCGTTTTAAGAGCCCTGTTCCTCCTCCACGCACTCTCCCTATGGTGCGTGTCTCCAGCCCAGTGCCTCCAGTTCCGGCACCACGCACTAAGCCATCTGTGCGTCTCCAGAGCCCTGTACGCACTGTTCCTTCTCCCCGCACTCGCCCTGAGGTGCGTGCCCTCAGCCCGGTACCTCCAGTTCCGGTACCACGCACCAGGCCTATAGTGCGCTTCGAGAGGTCAGTGTGCCCTGTTCCTGCTCCCCGCACTAGCCTTGAGGTGCGTGCCGTCATCCTGGTACCTCCAGTTCCGGCACCACGCACCAGGCCTACTGTGCGCCTCAGCAGGGCAGAGTCGGCCGTCTGCCCAACGCCTTCTGCACTGCCTGTCTGCCCAGCGCCGTCTGAGCCATCTGTCTGTCCAGCGCCGTCTGAGCCATCTATCTGCCCAGCGCCGTCTGAGCCATCTGTCTGCCCAGCGCCGTCTGAGCCATCTGTCTGCCCAGCGCCGTCTGAGCCATCCGTCTGCCCAGCGCCGTCTGAGCCATCCGTCTGCCCAGCGCCGTCTGAGCCATCCGTCTGCCCAGCGCCTTCTGAGCCATCCGTCTGCACAGCGCCTTCTGAGCCATCCATCTGCACAGCGCCTTCTGAGCCATCCGTCTGCCACGAGCCATTAGAGCCGCCCGTCTGTCCCGAGCCATTAGAGCCGTCCGTCAGTCAGGAGCCGCTAGAGCCGTCCGTCAGTCAGGAGCTGCCAGAGCCGCCAGCCAGTCAGGAGCTGCCAGAGCCGCCAGCCAGTCAGGAGCTGCCAGAGCCGCCAGCCAGTCAGGAGCTGCCAGAGCCGCCAGCCAGTCAGGAGCTGCCAGAGCCGCCAGCCAGTCAGGAGCTGCCCTACAGTCAGGAGCTGCCCTACAGTCATGACCTGCCCTACAGTCATGAGCTGCCCTACAGTCATGAGCTGCCTTACAGTCATGAGCTGCCTTACAGTCATGAGCTGCCATACAGTCATGAGCTGCCCTACAGTCATGAGCTGCCCTACAGTCATGAGCTGCCCTACAGTCATGAGCTGCCCCACAGTCAGGAGCTGTCCCTCAGCCCGGACCTGCCAGAGTCCCTCAGCCCGGACCTGCCAGAGTCCCTCAGCCCGGACCTGCCAGAGTCCCTCAGCCCGGACCTGCCAGAGTCCCTCAGCCCGGACCTGCCAGAGTCCCTCAGCCAGGACCTGCCAGAGTCCCTCAGCCAGGACCTGCCAGAGTCCCTCAGCCAGGACCTGCCAGAGTCCCTCAGCCAGGACCTGCCAGAGTCCCTCAGCCAGGACCTGCCCCTCCTTATCCCGGTGCTGCCCCTTATCCCGGTGCTGCCCCTTATCCCGGTGCTGCCCCTTATCCCGGTGCTGCCTCTTATCCCGGTGCTGCCCCTTATCCCGGTGCTGCCCCTTATCCCGGTGCTGGCCCTTATCCCGGTGCTGCCCCTTCATTTAGGTGGTTTTAGTTGGAGGGTGGTCATTGGGAGGGGAATACAGAAGCGGGGAGTGACTATGGTGGTGTGGGGACAGCGTCCGGAGCCTGAGCCACCACCGTGGTCAGATGCCCACCCAGACCCTCCCCTGGACTTTGTGCTGGTGCGCCCGGCGTTCACACCTTGAGGGGGGGGGTTCTGTCACGTTCCTGACCTGTTTTCTGTTGTTTTGTATGTGTGTGATGGTCAGGGCGTGAGTTTTGGGTGGGCAGTCTATGTTTTCTGTTTCTATGTTGGTTTTGGGTTGCCTGGTATGGCTCTTAATTAGAGGCAGGTGTTTTGCGTTTTCCTCTAATTGAGAGTCATATTAAGGTAGGGTGTTCTCACTGTTTGTTTGTTGGGTGATTGTCTCCTGTGTCCTTGTCGGTGTACCACACGGGGCTGTAGCGTTTGTTCGGTATTTGTGTAGTCTGTTTTCCCTGTCCGTGCGTTCTTCGTGTTTTATGTAAGTACTCTCGTTCAGGTCTGTCTTCTTCGTTTTGTTGTTTTGTAAAATATTCAAGTGTTCTTCGTGTGTTTAGTTTTGTCTTGTAAATAAAGTTTCATGATGTATTCACAACCCGCTGCACGTTGGTCAAATCCATGCTACTCCTCTTCTGATGAGGAGAAGGAGGAAGCGCGTTACAGACCTGCTGTTTTCAACTCTCTAGAGACCGCAGGAGCAGTAGAGATACTCTTAATGATCGGCTATGAAAAGCCAACTGACATTTACTCCTGAGGTGCTGACTTGCTGCACCCTCGACAACTACTGTGATTATTATTATTTGTTCATGCTGGTCATTTATGAACATTTGAACATCTTGGCCATGTTCTGTTATAATCTCCACCAGGCACAGCCAGAAGAGGACTGGCCACCCCTCATAGCCTGGTTCCTCTCTAGGTTTCTTCCTAGGTTTCGGCCTTTCTAGGGAGTTTTTCCTAACCACCGTGCTTCTACACCTGCATTTGCTTGCTGTTTGTGGTTTTAGAATGGGTTTCTGTACAGCACTTTGAGATATCAGCTGATGTAAGAAGGGCTATATAAATACATTTGATTTGATTTGATTGATACCATCCAGATGGCATATGTGGTTTCTTGGAGGTTCTGGGAACGTATATTTTTACTTTCACATTGGCTGTGGGAACAAAGCCATATGTTTCCTGACCCGTAAAGCGGAATGTTTTTTAAACTTTCTGAGAACAGAAGTGAAAATGTTTCTTGTTCTGGGAACATACATTTTTAGGTTGCAGGGAGGTCCTGAAAACATTTTACTCTGGTTTTATTAAGTCACACCATTTTTGGAACATTCCCATAATGTAGTACAAATAAGACACCAAGTAGAACCACGTGTGAAATGTAGAAACTTGTGTGAAATGTTTTGTGGAAGTACTGAAATTCCCACAGAGGAACATTGTTTCTTAATATTGTCTGAACCATTGGAGAACATGACTTTAAAAGTCAACTGCACTTCCTTATTTGGCCTCGTTTACCATCAATATTCATCAGTGTTGCCAATTTAGTGACTTTGTCCAGCGACTTTTACTGGTAAAAGAGGCTAGCGAAAAATGTAACAAGTTTTCAGGCTGCCTTTGTGGAGTTTCTATGGTTGGTTTTGATAGCCTTTAGCAACCTTTCCCACACAACTCTGCCGCAAACGAGAGTGGGAGAAGCTGTCTGTTCAACAGAAGTCACAGCAACGCCCCACACAAAGGCAGAGAAGCACAAAGGGAGGGGGTGTGAGGCGGGAGAGTGGGAGAAGTCAAATTGGTGCTGTGATGTAGTCACGGCAATGACGAAAGTCATCTAGCGAATTCTAGCGACACCAGTGATGCCGACTTAGCAATTTTGTTGCTAGATTTAGCAACTTTTCAGACTACCCTGGCAACTTTTCTTTTCAAACAGCACCTAGCAACAAATGTAGCTACTTCAAAAAATGTTGTTGGAACTTTTAGCATCTTTCAAAAGTGACTGAAATGCTAAAATGCATGCATTTTCCCTCTAAATGACACAAAACGATTTTCTCTGTCACACACTCAGTCACAACACAGGTGCCTGGCTGCAAAGGTGCATTGTGAGTGCTCAGTTCGTGCACAGGCAGCAGAAGGACTGCAGCAATTTCAGCAAATTGCATATCATTGTTGGCTGACTCCAGCAGCAGTAGTATGTGTTCGATGAGACAAACCCAATGAATATAGTTGGTCACGAATGTTTGATTTTGAACAGAACTTACAACATCAACCAACATGTCTCAATCAAAATTGTACACCCAGAAGTACAGAAAAGAGTGGGAGTCTACCTGAATTTAATGGGTGGCTGAAGCCCGTAATTGGGGATGATTGTTGGGCATACAGTGCGTACTGCAAATCAGATATGCTTGCAAAAATGTATGACATCAAAAAACATTGTGCTACAGCAAAGCATATAAATAAATCAAAACCGTACAACCCCGCAACGCAGTCTACATTACCAGTTGGTTAAGCAAGTGGATAACTGCAATAGCGCAGAAGGTACTATAGCAATGGCCATTGCGGAGCATTGTTTGTTGCTAGCATGCGACCATTTAGGTATGGCTTGCTAAGCTGCTTTTTCAGATTCTGAAAAAAAAGAACCGTTGTGTCCACATTTCTCGGGCTGGTTCAATTGAAGGGGGCGATGCCAGATCAATAGCAAAGGCGGTAGTTGAGTTTCTTGAGAAGTGTAACTTTAAAAAAGAGAATCTTCAGGGTATTGGCACTGATAATGCGTCCGTGATGACTGGGGTGCACAAGATTTTAAAGATTTTAAGGAAGAATGTGCATTGCCCAATTTGGTACTCAGTGCAGTGCAGCATCCAAAGAACCATCCCTAGGAGTATTGAGTACTTAATCATGGAAACCTACAACTGGTTTTCGATTTCCCCAAAACTGCGCGAGGCGTACAAAGCAGTGTATGCCACCATTCATTGTGGCCAGAAACCCCTGCAGATCACCGATGTGTGTGCCACACGTTGGATATTGATTGAGCCTGCGGTAACTCGTATATTGAGCCAGTGGGAAGAACTGAAACTCCACTTTGAGTTGACCAAGGCCAGTGAGCGTTGCTACGTGGTGGATGTGCTCCACACCATGTACATGGACAAGACCAACTGTGTCTACCTGACATTCTTGTAATGAATCCTGTCTGACGTATACGTTGCAGTGAAGTCATTTGAGAGAGAGCAAACAGATCCTTTCAAGCTTTTGGACAATCTGGTACACCTCTTAATAACATCAATTTGCAGCAGAGTAGTCAACCCTATGGCAAAAATTTATGTCCTTGAGTACCTTTTCGAGAGCATGGTGTACCAACTCAGTCTTGCGCCAGAGGACAAAAAGGACATTCGGAGACGGTACATCAACCACATTGTTGCTTTAAGCAAGGAGCTGCAAGCAAGGCTCCCAGACAACCTAGAATCCTTGCGAAACATGGCCTTGTTCAGTGTTAAAGAAACGCTAAAGCACAATAAAGGCACCACTGAAATTATTAAAGTAGCTGAGCTACTGGGGTATAAGCCCCAAACAATTGATAAAATAGTTTCCCAATGGAGAAACATCCATCTGTTTAGGTGGGACTCAACTGAAAATACAGTCAAGTTTGAGTGAAGTGAATAACTACACGGACTCTTCCGGGTCAAATCCATTTGAAGAACTGTGCAAAGCTGCACTCGCTGCCCTCTCCTTGCCACACTCAAATGCAGAGGTTGAACGGCTGTTCAGCCAAATGAGTGTGGTCAAGTCAAAGTTAAGAAGTAGAATGCACACTCTCAACTCCATACTCCTGGTGAGGTATGGACTGAAGCTGGCTGGTGATGCCTGTTACCAGCATAAACTACCAAGTGAAGTTCTGCAGCAGTTTGGCACCACAGCAGCATACAGCTTTAAGGCCACTCCATCCTCTTCTGCTGGTTCCCGCTTCGTGACAATGCAGTTGGACAGTGAAGGTGAAGTGGTTTTCCTTGCCAATCTATGATTCATCATATTTACAGTACGTATTCAAGGAGTGAACTTTCTGGAACTGGCGGAGACACGCAGCTGATGGTGGCAGTGTGCACTGCAGTGTGAGCGAGAACAGTGGCAATATCTGGAGGAAACCAGTGAGCAGCTAGCCAGCCAAGCAGCACAACAACCTGGAGAGAGATGCCTAGCGCACACATCATTATTTGAGTTAATTTGCTTGTTCAATAAGATAGCATATATACCTTGTTATTAGCTTGTACCTATAATTGTTGATCAGTTGGGTAGCATGTTAACTATACTGCTTAAAACTAAAATTGTTCAGAATGTGTAGGTTTACTAGTTAAAATAAAAATAAAATGTAATTGTTCCATGTGTAATATGTAATTGTTCAATAGTTCATTGTGTTGTGTTTAAAAATAAAATATCTGATCATATAAAATGTGTTGTGTTTATATTACTTTTACAAATAAAAATATGTTATAATAAACAAACAAATCTAAACTAACAAATGTCATGTCACGATCATTTGAATGATTGGACCAAGGCGCAGCGTGTGTAGAATTCCACATGTTTAATAAATATGAAATTCAAAAACAAGATCCCACAAACAACAGGTGGGAAAACACTGCCTAAATATGATCCCCAATCAGAGACAATGATAGACAGCTGTCTCTGATTGGGAACCATACCAGGCGAACAAAGAAATAGAAACATAGATTGCCCATCCTAGTCACACCCTGACCTAACCAAATAGAGAATTAAAAGGATCTCTAAGGTCAGGGCGTGACAGTACCTCCCCCAAAGGTGCGGAATCGGGCCGCAAACCTGAACCTATAGGGGAGGTTCCGGGTGGGCATCTACCCTCGGCGGCGGCTCTGGTGCGGGACACAGACCCCGCTCCGCTCGTGGCTCCGCCAAATTCGGTGGCGCCTCTGGTGCGAGGATCGTCGCCGGAAGCTCCGGACCGTGAATCATCCCGGCGGAATCGAACCCTGAATCATCGCCGGGGACTCCGGACCGTAGTTCGTCGCCGGGGACTCTGGACCGTGGATAAAGGCCGGAGGAACCGGACCCTGGAACGTCGCCAGAGGCTCCGGACCATGGATCGTCGCCGGAGGCTCTGGACTGGGAACCCCTGCTGGAGGCTACGGACTGAGAACCCCTGCTGGAGGCTCCGGATCGGGAACCGTCGTTGGAGGCTCCGGACCGGGAACTGTCGTTGGAGGCTCCGGGCCTTGGATCGTCTCTAGAGGCTCCGGGCCATGGATCTTCACTGGAGGCTCGGGACCATGGATCATCACTGGAGGCTCCGGACCATGGATCATCACTGGAGGCTTCGGGCCATGGATCATCACTGGAGGCTTCTGGCCATGGATCATCACAGGAGGCTCCGGACTGCGAACCGTTGCTGGAGGTTCCGGACCGTGAACCATCGCTGGAGGTTCCGGGCTGCAGACCGTCGCCGGAGGCTCTGGACTGCGAACCCTCGCTGGAGGCTCTGGACTGCGAACCCTCGCTGGAGGCTCTGGACTGCGAACCCTTGCCGGAGGCTCTGGACTGCGACCCCTCGCTGGAGGCTCTGGACTGGGAACCCTCGCTGGAGGCTCTGAACTGGGGATCGTCACAGGAAGCCTGGTGCGTGGGGCCGGCACTGGTGGTACCGGACTGGTGACATGCACTTCAGGGCGAGTGCGAGGAGCAGGCACAGGACGTACTGGACTGGGGAGGCGCACCATAGGCCTGATGCGTGGGGACGATACAGGTGGCACCGGACTGGTGACACGCACTTGAGTGCGAGGAGCTAGCACAGGACGTACTGTGCTGTGGAGGCGTACATCAGGGTGAGTGTGGGGGCAGGCACAGGACATACCGGACTGGGAACACGTACTTCAGGGCGAGTACGAGGAGGGTGACATGCTCCTGCAAATGCCTACGTTGCCGCATACTCCTCGCCAACTCCATTCTCCGGTATCCCTCCTCGCACCTATCTATTGACTCCCAGGCGGGCTCTGGCACTCTCCCTGGGTCGACCAATCACCTCTCTACCTCCTCCCAGGTTGTCTCTGGTTCACACCTTGGCACCGCCGACCACCCCGTGTGCCCACACCCAAGAAAATTGGGGCTGTTCTTTGGGCTGTCTTTGTGGCCGCGAACCCTGGTGTCGTTGCTGATGCTCTTTCACTGCCTCCACTTGCACCCATAGTAGGCTTCTGTCTCCTGCCATGATTTCGTCCCACGTCCAGGATGTCGTCCACTCCTGGCTTTCCTCCCAAGCCCAGGACCTGCTCCTCCTGGGCACGCTGCTTGGTCCGTAGGTGGTGGGATCTTCTGTCAAGATCACTTGAATGATTGGACCAAAGTGCAGCGTGAGTAGAGTTCCACATGTTTAATAAATATGAAACTCACCAAACAAAAACAGAAGAAAACAAAACGTGACGTTCTGGGCTGCTCACAGGCAGCTACACAAAAACAAGATCCCACAAACAACAGGTTTAGCTGCCTAAAAGGCTGCCTACATATGATCCCCAATCAGAGACAATGATAGACAGCTGCCTCTGATTGGGAACCATACCAGGCCAACAAAGAAATAGAAAACATAGATTGCCCACCCTAGTCCCACCCTGACCTGACCAAATAGAGAATTAAAAGGTCAGGGCGTGACATGTCAAATCATATTTTTTTGCTGAGATGGCCAGTCAGTTTGAGTAACGTCATTGTGTATTCTATGTAATGAGGCAGTTTCACGTTATTACATAATGACATCATCACGCAATGACATCACAACGTCATTTAGCAAATTTTAACAACAAATCGACCTGCCGCTAGCAACTTACCCTGAAAATTAGTTGGCAACACTGAACGACACATCAAGGAGCCAATAGCGATTCTCACTGAAATGTTTTTGGCAACACTGTTGCTCATTAAAACTTCTTGTAAATAGGGGGGCGCTGTTTTCACTTTGGAAAAAATCGTGCCCAAATTAAACTGCCTCGTACTCTATTCTAGATCATACAATATGCATATTATTATTACTATTGGATATAAAACACTGTGAAGTTTCTAAAACTGTTTGAATTATATCTGTGAGTAAAACAGAACTCATTTGGCAGCAAACTTCCATACAGGAAGTGAAAAATCTGAAAACGAGGCTCTGTTTCAGGGCCTGCCTATTCAACTGGCTTTTATTTATCGATATGCATGCACTTCATACGCCTTCCACTAGATGTCAACAGGCAGTGGAAGGTGGAATGGGGTGTCTAGCTTGATCTGAGGTCAAATAAGAGCTTTTTGAGTGACAGGTCCGGTATTTTCATTGTCCTCGAAGTCCGTGCGGGGGAGCTCGACATTGACTTCTGAAAAGCGTTCGGTATACACGGCGAATATCTCCGTCTCTGATTTTATTTGATACATATGATAATAACATCATAAAGTAGTTTTTTTCAACCGAGTTTTATCAGTTTATTCAACGTTTATTGGGACTTTTGGAGTTTTCCGTTCTTTGCGCCAAGAGAGGATGGGAGTGTTAGCAACCTTGGCTAGCATTCGAATTTGCGAATTCGACAGAAGAAATGGACATTCTAAAACCAAACAACGATTTATTCTGGAACAAGGACTCCTTGTACAACATTCTGATGGAAGCTCAGCAAAAGTAAGAAAACATTTATGATGTTATTTCGTATTTCTGTGGAATGTGTAGAATCCAACAGGGCGGAGAATATGTGAGCGCTGTCTCACAATAATGTATTTTGTATGTTGTAGTAAAGTTATTTTTAAAAATCTAACACAGCGGTTGCATTAAGAACCAGTGTATCTTTCATTTGCCATACAACAAGTATTTTTATGTAAAGTTTATGATGAGTTCTTTGGTCAGATTAGGTGAGTGTCCAAAATATCTCCGGACATTCTGGGAAAATGTTGCTACGTATTCACAATGTATAACCACGATTTGCAGCTCTAAATATGCACATTTTCGAACAAAACATAAATGTATTGTATAACATGATGTTATAAGACTGTCATCTGATGAAGTTGTCCAAAGGTTAGTGATTAATTTTATATTTATTGCTAGTTTTTGCGAAAGCTACCTTTACGGTGAATAAATGCCGTCGTGTGTTTGGCTATTGTGGTAAGCTAATATAATTCTATATTGTGTTTTCGCTGTAAAACACTTAAAAAATAGGAAATATTGGCTGGATTCACAAGATGTTTATCTTTCATTTCCTGTACACCATGTATTTTTCATAAATGTTTTATGATGAGTATTTATCTATTTCACGTTGCTCTCTGTAATTATTCTGGCTGCTTTGGTGCTATTTTTGATGGTGGCTGCAATGTAAAACTATGATTTATACCTCAAATATGCACATTTTCGAACAAAACATAAATGTATTGTATAACATGTTATAAGACTGTCATCTGATGAAGTTGTTTCTTGGTTAGTGACTAATTTTATCTCTATTTTGTCGGTTTTGTGAAAGCTACCTATGCGGTTGAAGCATGGTGAAAATATGCGGTTGTGTGTTTGGCTATTGTGGTTAGCTAATAGAAATACATATTGTGTTTTCGCTGTAAAACATTTTAAAAATCGGAAATGATGGCTGGATTCACAAGATGTTTATCTTTCATTTGCTGTATTGGACTTGTGATTTCATGAAAATTATATTAAATGATTTCCCTGTCCCGTTAGGCTAGGCTATGCTAGTCAGCTTTTTTGAGGAGGAGGATCCCGGATCCGGGAGAAAGAAGCGGTAGAGGTTAGAAATGTTAGCGTCCATGACAGAAGGCAAACAAGAGGGGGGTGGGGTTTGATGTGGGTGTTTCTTGGGTGTGTCTTTGCCATTCAATCATTCAATCACAACAAACAAGTGCAGTAGTGAGTACAGCGAGGTAAGCAAAGATAGCTTCGCTATGGAGAGAACAAAGTTTTGAAGTTGAGGACTTATCCCCTCCTGGCTGATTCGCCATCTCAAGATGGTCAGCTAATTCAGTTTTTGTGTAGGCTAAAGCCTGTGCTGGCCTTGTGTTTAGCCTAGCTGACAACATCTAGCTAGCGTATCTTTGGGATAGCTGAAGCTGGCTATCCAATCCAGCTGATATTTCTCTGTCAAATCAGTTATGGCATGATAGCAAGAGCCAGTGTCTGGAATGTGTTTAATAAAAACAACTATTCTACAATGTCTAGCTACGAAAGTAGCTTGCATTTCATCACGTCGTGGAAATACATGTTACCATGGTAACTGTATCAACTATGAATGCCTATGGTCTTCAGGCAGCTCAGGTGTTCTACAATACAAAATTCTATAACTGGCTAGTTTTTGTCTCGTCTCTCCTTATGTCTGCTGTTACATCTTTCCCCAGGAGACAAATCCCAGAACTAATATCCCAACAGGCGTCGGGTACATGTGAACATTGCACAAATATCGGCCAGCTTGAGTAGTTACATCTGCTAAAGATCTATGGATGTGTTTGTGTTACAAAGAAAACACTTTTTCTAATGTTAAATATCATATTGATGTGCTTATAAAGGCAGTATGCCTACATTTTATCTAACAAATCTAAATGAGTTGTGTGTAGAGTACAACTTCAGCTGTCTTTCCGGGACTACAAGGGCACTTCTATTTCTATGGGCTATTTACCCAAATCTAAGGATTTGGCGGTCTAACACACTGACATACACAGGTCTCTGGGTGAGGTTTTGTCTTCAGGTCTCCAGTGGGTGAGGAAGTCCCTTCCATCTCGGTAATGTATTACAGGAAATGGATCTGTGCAGTCAGGTGGCAGGAGGGCTGGAGTGCATGACACTCCATCCTGGATATTGCAGAGTTTACCTCATGGGTCCAGCAGGCAGAGTTCAAAAACTACATGCAGATGTGAAATGCAGGAGGATGGCACGTCTTTCGTAAAGAGTACCCTACAGAGTAATATGAGAAGAAGGCAATTGCTGAACTTATGTACAGTGCATTCAGAAAGTATTCAGACCCCTTGACCTTTTTCACATTTTGTTACGTTACAGCCTTTCTCTAAAATGGAGAAGAAAATCTATCTACACACAATACCCCATAATGACAAAGCTAAACAGGTTTTTAGACATTTTCGCAAATGTATTAAATATAAAAAACTTAAATTTCACTTTTACGAACAGTACCAGTCAAAGGTTTGGACACACCTTTGACACACCTGGACACACCTTCTACTTTGTAGAATAGTGATTTATTTATATGCTTTGCTGTAGCACATTGTTTTTTCATGTCATACATTTTTGCAAGCATATCTGATTTGCATGGAATCAGGTAGTAACCAAAAAAAGTGTTAAACAAATTGAAATATATTTTATATTTGAGATTCTTAAAAGTAGCCACCCTTTGCCTTGATGGCAGCTTTGCACACTGTTGGCATTCTCTCAACCAGCTTCATGTGGTAGTCACCTGGAATGCATTTCAATTAACAGGTGTGCCTTGTTAAAAGTTAGTTTGTGGAATTTCTTTCCTTCTTAATGCGTTTGAGCCAATCAGTTGTGTTGTGACAATGTAGGGGTGGTATACAGAAGATAGCCCTATTTAGTAAAAGACCAAGTCCATATTATGGCAAGAACAGCTCAAATAAGCAAAGATAAACAACAGTCCATCATTACTTTAAGACATGAAGGTCTTTCAAGAACTTTGAAAGCTTTTTCAAGTGCAGTCGCAACAAGCATCAAGCACTATGATGAAACTGGCTCTCATGAGGACTGCGACAGGAAATGAAGACCCAGAGTTAAGTGCATTAGAGTTACCAGCCTCAGAAATTGCAGCCCAAATAAATGCTTCACAGAGTTCAAGTAACAGACATATCTCAACATCAACTGTTCAGAGGAGACTGTGTGAATCAGGCAGATTCACACTCTGCAGATCCTCTCAAGTTCTGTCAGGTTGAATGGGGAGCGTCGCTGCACAGCTAATTTCAGGTCTCTCCAGAGATGATTGACTGGGTTCAAGTCTGGGGTCTGGCTGGGTCACTCAAGGACATTCAGAGAATTGTCCCGAAGCCACTCCTGCGTTGTCTTGACTGTGTGCTTAGGGTCATTATCCTGTTGGAGGGAGAACCTTCACCCCAGTCTGAGGTCCCGAGTGCTCTGGAGCAGGTTTTTCATCAAAGATCTCTCTGTACTTTACTCTGTTCATATTTCCTTCGATCCTGACTAGTCTCCCAGTCCCTGCTTCTGAAAAACATCACCACAGCATGATGCTGCCACCACCATGCTTCACTGTCGGGATGTGCCAGGTTTCCTCCAGATCTTGGTTTCATCATACCAGAGAATCTTGTTTGTCATGGTCTGAGAGTCCCCAAGCGGGGATGTCATGTGTCTTTTACTGAGGAGTGGCTTCCGTCTGGCCACTCTACCATAAAGGCCCGATTGGTGGAGTGCTGCAGAGATGGTTGTCCTTCTGGAAGTGTCTCTGATCTCTACAGAGGCACTCGGGAGCCCTGTCAGATTGACCATTGGTTGTTGGTCACACCCCGATTGCTCAGTTTGGCCGGGTGGCCAGCTGATTTTTGCTCTGACATGCACTGTCAACTGTGGGACCTTATATAGACGGGTGTGTGCCTTTCCAGATCATGTCCAATCAATTGAATTTACCACAGGTGGACTCCAATTTAGTTGTAGAAACATCTCAAGGATGATCAATGGAAACAGGATGCACCTGAGCTCAATGTCAAGTCTCATAGAAAAGGGTCTGAATACTTGTAGATAAGATGTAGATAAGCTATTTCATTTGTAATACATTTGCAAACATTTCCAAAATCCTGTTTTCGCGTTGTCATTATGGGGTACTGTGTAGAATGATGAGGATTTTTTTTAAATGTAATCTATTTTAGAGTAAGGCTGTAACGTAACAAAATGTGGAAAAAGTAAACGGTCTGAATACTGTAGATATATAGGTATTCTAAACAAAGTGTTTCAATAACTTTCAAATGTAACAGTTTCATGAATAAACAATCATTCCCCAAATATTGTGGAAGCAGTGTTCTGCTAATTTCACAATGTGCAAATATTACACTTGCCTTTCATCTTTTATTGTCATGCACAGCCGATACAGATACTAAACCTATCAACATTTTGTCTGGTCATGCTGGCGATACCTCGACAAACATGTCAGTCATCATACCTTCCTGTATGGTGTCCCCTGCCTCCCATTGATAACGCTCTTCTAGCCATCGCCATCGCCGATTCACCTTTCATTTTCCATTTGTTTTGTCTGGTTTTCCCACACACCTGGTTTACATTCCCTCATTACTTGTCGTGTATTTAACCCTCTGTTCCCCCCATGTCTGTGTGTGACATTGTTTTTTGTAAAGTGCTTGTGCACTCTGACTGGTTCGTGACGGGTTATTTTGTACCCATATTTTGTTGTTCGGGGTGCCGTTGGTTTTGCATATTAAACTGCTCCGGTTCTGCTCTCCTGCGACTGACTTCCCTGCAGCCAGTCACGCACCCCTTACAGCTGTTACGGCTGCCTATTTCTTCCTCCTCATCTGACGAGGAGAGGCGAGAAGGATCGGAGGACCAATACGCAGAGTGGTAAGTGTCCATGTTTTAATAATATACATTGAACACTACACAAATAACAAAATAACAAATGTGAACGAACCGAAACAGTACCGTGTGGCGACAAACACCGACATGGAAGACAAACACCCACAAACCAACAGTGAAAACAGGCAACCTAAATATGGCTCCCAATCAGAGACAATGCAAAACACCTGCCTCTGATCGAGAACCATATCAGGCTAAATGAACAAACCTAAACATAGAAACAAATAACATAGACTGCCCACCCCAACTCACGCCCTGACCATACTAAATAAAGACAAAACAAGGGAAAATAAAGGTCAGAACGTGACAACAGCCTTGAAATACATCCACAGGTACACCTCCAATTGACTCAAATGATGTCAATTAGCCTATCAGAAGCTTCTAAATCCATGACATAATTTTCTGGAATTTTCCAAGCTGTAAAGGGACAGTCAACTTAATGTATGTAAACTTCTGACCCACTGGAATTGTGATACAGTGCATTATTTGTTAAATAATCTGTCTGTTAACAATTGTTGGAAAAATGACTTGTGTCGTGCACAAAGTAGATGTCCTAACAGACTTGCCAAAAACTATAGTTTGTTAACAAGAAATGTGTGGAGTGGTTGAAAAACAAGTTTTAATGACTTCAACCTAAGTGTATGTAAACTTCTGACTTCAACTGTATATAATTGTATTGTGGAATGCAAGGTCTCTCTACATTCAGAGGCATCAGCATCAAGCGCATCTGTCAGTCTGGACTCCATCACAACCACGCTCTCACAAAACTCTGAAGAATGCTGTATGCTAGCTGGGCATGTATTGCTGGTAACCTAGGATATAACCAATGAATTATCTACATGTGTGAAAGTTAATTTGAAACTGTATGAATTGATCAACTGATGTCTATAGCCAGTAGATCTTGAAGGGCCCTTAACTCAACATTCCCTTCGCAAAGTTCTTGGGTTAAAGCAGCTGGTCCAATCTTCAACAACAAACACAACCATGTGTTAGTCTGCCTTGTGGAGCTGAGCCACAGACTAAGACCTAATACAAGAGCAGGGAAGTTTTTGTGTGTGTGTGTTTGTGTGGTATCCCAGCACACCTTGGGGGAATCAGCTGCTCCACAGCACCTCCTTGCCTGCGTCCCATAGGGCACCCTATTCCCTACTGTTTATTGTGCACTGCTTTGACCAGGGCCCGTAGGACTCTGGTCAAAAGTAGTGCACTTTATAGGGAATAGAGTGCCATTTCAGACACATTCTCTCATTATTGTTCTACCTGTAGCATGGCCCCTCTTCTAGCTCATTCTGTCTCACATCTGCGATGGAGCCTTTCTGCCTTGTTGAACTCTAATTACAGCATCGAGGTAAGTCCCTGGCAGAGATGTGGTGGCTGGCTGGGGAATAGGCTGCCTGCCTCCCTCACACACACACACACACACACCGGGGTGTACCATCACCAACTAAATCCACACCAGATGAAGAGCTGTAGCCCTGGTAGCCTTCAGCCCATGACTCCGTCCCAAATGGCACCCTATTCCCCATTTAGCCCTAGTCAAAAGTAGTGCACTATGAATAGAGTGCCATTTGGGACGCAACCATAACATCAGCATGGTGAGCTAATTGCAGGTCTAATACCAGATAGGAGTGGTGCAGAGAGCGGTAATTTATCTCCCCCACCTTAAAATAGGGCTGATGGCTATCTCCATGTAGCTGACTCCAGGACCCCAACACAGCTGTGTTCCTCAACACACCCCTCCTCCACGCTCCGCACCCCTCCTCTACACTCTCCACTTTGTTTTCCAATCCTTACCTGTTTGGCTGGCTGCAGTCGGGTGCTCTGTGAGGTCATAGAGACTATGTCCCAAATGGCACCCTATTCCTTTTGTACCGCACGACCTTTGACCCAGAGCCCTATGGGCCCTAGTAAAAAGCAGTGAGCTACATAGCGAATAGAGTGCCTTTTGGGGCGCACACTGAGAGTGGGTGGATGGGTCACTTTTCACCTGTGAGGTTGAAGTTACTGAGGTAATTGGGAATGTTGGACGTTGTACAAAAAAATATGAGTGAAAGGGATTTATTTAAAAAAAATAACGTTATAAAACTCACTGCTTTGACATGTGACCCCTGTAAAGTCCTGAAAAGAGGACAAGGTTTTAAAATAGATCCACATTTCCGGATTAGATGGCTCTGCTCTCCTGAGGCTGACCTCCAGTTAAAAGGCTTTCTCAACTTCTTTCGTCTTCTCAGTTCAGAGGACTATCACAGAGAGACGTCAAAGACTTACGACAGTAAGTCCCAACATGGTTAGTCTGTGATTTTATTTCACTTTCTCTAAGCAGGCAGTATCCTGATCTCCTTCTCTCGTTTCTCATAAAAAAATATACAATTTATCCACACTGACTGACTGCCTGGAGCCAGATCTAAAACCACCATAAGGCAATGATGATGACGAGCAGCCTGTCAGAGGGAGACTGCGTTTTGCTCTTAATTAAAAGGCGATACAGCAAAGTCTTGTAATGTTCCCAAAAATATATTGTACATCGGAAGTCTAAAGCGCGATAACATTTCTGTGCTAGTATACAGTGGTGCCGGTGCCCTGCTGTGCACCAGTAGTACAGTCAGTGCATTATATTAAATCAGTAGGTCTGCTCAGACTGCTTGAAGAGGATGGCTGAAGCCACAAATGTCTCATCTTTACAGCTGCGTGTTTACAGATGAATAAGAAGCTTCTCCTGTCTCTCGCTCTCTCTCTCTCTCTCCCACACTACAGAATAACTCCTCCCATTGAAAAAACTCTCCGTCATCATCATCATTAATGACCTCAGTGTTTGGTTGGCAGTTCGCAGGGCGTGAGAGAGCCAGGCTATGTCCCAAATGGCACCCTATTCACTATATAGTGGATTACTTTTGGCCATAGCACATATGTTTTCATTTGGGACGCACGCTGCTAGGCCATGCTCATTACCACTAAGTGCTCTGCAGTTCTCAGACATTCTCGCTGTAAATGAGAAGCTACCTTACTACTGGAAATAGGATGTTTCAAAGCCAAACCTTATGAAGCGTCTGTGGATTTAGAGAGGCAGTCGGATCTCTTGTATATCGCCAACACAGTGATAGGTGGAATCACATATCTTCTTTAAAAAATAAATAAAAGGCCACTGCAGTCAAAAAGGTGATTTCCTGTGTTTTCTATATATTTCCACACGATGAGGTTGGAATAATACTGTGAAGTTGTGAAAGTATGATAATAGTGTAAGAGCTGTTGGAAATGTCAGTCTGTTTTGGTGGGATGGAGTTTTTGAGTGCCTGGTGACATCATGATGTGGTAAATCATGATGTGGTAAATCAGTTAATGGACCAATTAAAATATATATATTTTATTTAACCAGGCAGGCGAGTTGAGAACAAGTTCTCATTTACAACTGCGACCTGGCCAAGATAAAGCCAACCAGTGCGACAAAAACAACAACACGGAGTTACAGGATACGCGATAAACAAACGTACAGTCAATAACACAATAGTAAAATCTATATACAGTGTGTGCAAATGTAGTAAGATTAGGGAGGTAAGGCAATAAATAGGCCATAGTTGCAAAATAATTACAATTTAGCATTAACACTGGAGTGATAGATGTGCAATGAGAGATACTGGGTGCAAAAGAGCAGCAACAACAAAAATAACAACATTGGAATGAGGTAGTTGTGTGGGCTATTTACAGATGGGCTGTGTACAGGTGTGGTGATCAGCTGATGCTTAAAGTTAGTGAGGGAGATATAAGTCTCCAGCTTCAGTGATTTTTGCAATTCGTTCCAGTCATTGGCAGCAGAGAACTGGAAGGAAAGGAGGCCAAAGGGGGTGTTGGCTTTGGGGATGACCAGTGAAATATACCTGCTAGAGCGCGTGCTACGAGTGGGTGTTGCTATGGTGACCAGTGAGCTGAGATAAGGCAGGGCTTTACCTAGCAGACTTATAGATGACCTGGAGCCAGTGGGTTTGGCAACGAATATGTAGCGAGGGCCAGCCAACGAGAGCATACAGGTTGCGGTGGTGGGTGGTATCTGGGGCTTTGGTGACAAAACGGATAATAACCTGTTGAGGACAGAGGGCGCTGTTTCACTTTGGGGGAAAATCGTGCCCAATTTAAACGGCCTCGTACTCAATTCTTGCTCGTACAATATGCATATTATTATTACTATTGGATAGAAAACACTCTCTAGTTTCTAAAACCGTTTGAAGTATATCTGTGAGTAAAACAGAACTCCTTTTGCAGCAAACTTCCTGACAGGAAGTGGAAAATCTGAAATCGATGCACTCTTCTAGGGGCTGCCTATTAAAGTCCTTGATATTTATTAGTTTAGATGCACTTCATACGTCTTCCACTAGATGTCAACAAGCAGTGAGAGAAAAAATTGAGTGTGTAACTTGATCTGGGCTCGAATAATAGCTCTTGGCATGACGTGTCACCAGTTTCCTGTTTTCTGGAGAGCGTGCGAAGGGACCTGGTTTTGCCTTCTGTACAGCTGTCGTTATAGACGACTAATATCTCCGGCTTTGATTTTATTTGATACATGTGACAATATCATCGTAAAGTATGTTTTTTCAATATAGTTTCATTAGATTATTGAATTTTTTTTGGGACGTTAGGCGTGTTGCGTTGTGTGCCTTTGTTCAGGAAGGAGAGCTTAGCGCCACTAAGCTAGCTTTCTGTGCTAATTGACTGGAGAAGAGGACATTCTAAATCCAAACAACGATTGTTCCCGACAAAGGACCCCTTGTACAACATTCTGATGAAAGATCAGCAAAAGTAGGACCCATTTTATGATGCTATTTCAGTTATCTGTCGAACATGTTGTGCTAGTCGTTTGCGCCCAGCTTTTGGGTACTCTCTCGCTATACCTAAGCTGGATGTCGTAATGAAGTTATTTTTAGAATTCTAACACGGCGATTGCATTAAGAACTAGTGTATCTATCATTTCCTATACAACATGTATTTTTTGGTTATGTTTATGAATAGTTATTTGGTCAGAATATGTGTGTCAGAAAGAGTGTCAGAAAAATATCTGGACGTTGTTGGAAAAAGATGCTACGTTAGCACAATATATAACCACTGATTTCAGCTCTAAATATGCACATTTTCGAACAAAACGTAAGTGTATGTATAACCTGATGTTATAGGACTGTCATCTGATGAAGCTTATCAAGGTTAGTCAAAAATTATATATCTTGCTGGTTTATTCGCTATCGCTAACGTGCCTATTGTTATCGCTAACGTGCCTTGATGAATGAATGCGGTAGTGTGGTAGGCTATTGTAGTAAGCTAATATAATGCTATATTGTGTTTTCGCTGTAAAACTCTTAAAAAATCGGAAATATTGGCTGGATTCACAAGATGTTTGTCTTTAATTTGCTGTACACCATCGATTTTTCAGAAATGTTTTATGAAGAGTATTTATGTAATTGAAGTTGGTGTCTGTAATTATTCTGGCTGCTTTCGGTGCAATTTCTGATTGTAGCTGCAATGTAAACTATGATTTATACCTGAAATATGCACATTTTTCGAACAAAACATATATTTATTGAATAACATGTTATAAGACTGTCATCTGATGAAGTTGTTTGTTGGTTAGTTTGGTTGGTTCTTGTTTAGTTAGGTTGGCTTTGTGCATGCTACCTGTGCTGTGAAAAATGTCTGTCCTTTTTTGTATTTGGTGGTGAGCTAACATAAATATATGTGGTGTTTTCGCTGTAAAACATTTAAAAAATCGGACATGTTGACTGGATTCACAAGATGTGTATCTTTCATTTGCTGTATTGGACTTGTTAATGTGTGAAAGTTAAATATTTCTAAAAAATATCTTTTGAATTCCGCGCTCTGCCTTTTCAGTGGAATGTGGGAGGAGTTCCGCTGGCGGAACGCCAGAGCCAGACAGGATAAGAAAGAGTTTCACTTCCAAACCTCTGTCAATAACAGTTAGTTTTCAGTTTTGCTCTCTCCAATCAGACCACTCCCAGACAGTCCTAGCTAAAGTCTTGCTTGAGAAGTTGATTATTTTTAACCATTTAACTAAAAGCCATCATAGTAGCTAGGTTTCCATTCGATTGGAAAACAGATTTTCAGGCAAATATTTAAGAATCTGCATAAAGAAAATATGCCCATTTTCCCACCAAAAAGAGTTCAAGATCAGTGCATGCTGACACAAAATATACTTTTTCACTTCAGTTTTCATGTACCGAATAAAAATCTAAAGTTCAAAGTGTTTCCATCACATTTTCAACTGCACCGATAGTTTTGTCACAAAAACTGTTGCCTTAAATAGCAAATGTGCCTACTCTGGTCTTGGCACGTGCCCTCTAGCCAACAGCTGTGAGATACAGTGTGGGTAGGCTGTTCTACATTATGAGATAATTATGGATATACAGTTGAAGTCGGAAGTTTACATACACTTAGGTTGGAGTCATTAAAACTCATTTTTCAACCACTTAGGACATCCACTTTGTGCATGACACAAGCAATTTTTCCAACAATTGTTTACAGACAGATTAGTTCACTTATAATTCACTGTATCACAATTCCAGTGGGTTATAGGTTAACATACACTAAGTTGACTGTGCCTTTAAACAGCTTGGGAAATTACAGAAATTTGAAGCTTCTGAAAGGCTAATTGACATTTTTTGAGTCAATTGGAGGTGTACCTGTGGATGTTTTTCAAGGCCTACCTTCAAACTCAGTGACTATTTGCTTGACATCATGGGAAAATCAAAAGAAATCAGCCAAGACCTCAGAAAAAAATTGTAGACCTGCACAAGTCTGGTTCATCCTTGGGAGCTATTTCTAAACGCCTGAAGGTACCACGTTCATCTGTACAAACAATAGTACGCACGTATAAACACCACGGGAATACGCAGCCGTCATACCGCTCAGGAAGGAGATGCGTTCTGTCTCCTAGAGATGAACGTACTTTGGTGCGAAAGTGCAAATCAACCCCAGAACAACAGCAAAGGACCTTGTGATAATGCTGGAGGAAAAAGATACAAAGTATCTATATCCACAGTAAAACGAGTCCTATATCAACATATCCTGAAAGGCCGCTAAGCAAGGAAGAAGCCACTGCTCCAAAACTGCCATAAAAAAAGCCAGACTACGGTTTGCAACTGCACATGGGGGCAAAGATCGACCTTTTTGGAGAAATGTCCTCTGGTCTGAGGAAACAGAAATAGAACTGTTTGGCCATAATGACCATTGTTATGTTTGGAGGAAAAAGGGGGAGGCTTGCAAGCCGAAGAACACCTTCCCAACCATGAAGGACGGGGGTTGGCAGCATCGTGTTGTGGGGTGCTTTGCTGCAGGAGGGACTGGTGCACTTCACAAAATAGATGGCATCATGAAGATAGAAAATTATGTGGATATATTGAAGCAACATCTCAAGACATAAGTCAGGAAGTTAAAGCGTGGTCGCAAATGGGTCCAAGCATTACCCCAAGCATACTTCCAAAGTTGTGGCAAAATGGCTTAAGGACAACAAAGTCAAGGTATTGGAGTGGACATCACAAAGCCCTGACCTCAATCTCATAGAAAATGTGTGGGCAGAACTGAAAAAAGCATGTGCGAGCAAGGAGGCCTACAAACCTGACTCAGTTACACCAGCTCTGTCAGGATGAATGGGTCAGAATTCACCCAACCTTTTGTGGGAAGCTTGTGGAAGGCTACCTGAAACGTTTAACCCAAGTTAAACAATTTAAACACAATACTACCAAATACTAATTGAGTGTATGTAAACTTCTGACCCACTGGGAATGTGATGAAAGAAATAAAAGCTGAAATAAATCATTCACTCTACTACTTTTCTGACATTTCACATTCTTAAAATAAAGTGGTGATCCTAACTGACCTAAAACAGGGAGTTTTTACTTGGATTAAATGTAAGGAATTGTGAAAAACTGAGTTTAAATGTATTTGGCTAAGGTGTATGTAAACTTCCGACTTCAACTGTATGTCAAACAGCAGTCAAGCATCCATCATCGTGTCAGCAGAATAAGACCCTCGATATTTATTGGAAAGGAGAATCAAGATCAGCTTTCACTTTCACCACCCTGTGAAGTTCATCGTAACTTATTTAATCTGTAGCCTAATCAACTGCATGGTTTTCCTATTCGTAGTGGGAGGACCACACACCATATCATCATGTGACTCCAAGTTAACTTCGATATGATGGTTATTATATTAATATTTGCACATGGGTTACTCAACCCTGCACCGTAGAGGCTGCTGCACTATATACATAGATATGGAATCACTGGTCACTTTAATAATGTTTACATACTGCTTTACTCATTTCATATGTATATACTGTATTCTATTCTACTATATTTTAGTCAATGCCATTGCTCGTCCTAATATTTATATATTTCTTAATTCATTTATTTTACTTTTAGATTTGTGAATTGTTAGATACTACTGCGCTGTTGGAGCTAGGAACACAAGCATTTTGCTACACCCGCAATAACATCTGCTAAATATGTGTATGTGACCAATCAAATTTGATTTGATTTGATTGGTCCTGGTCAAAAGTAGTGCACTATATAGGGCATAGGGTGCCATTTGGGATGCAGCTCCGAATGGTGCATGGCAACCATGCCCTTGGTCAGGGTCAGGATGCACCAGGGCTGATGATCTAGGTGGGGTTGCTAATGATGGAGGGCGGCTGGCAGTTACAGAAACATGAAGAAGAGGAGGAGGGGTGAGGAGAGCTTTTCCAAAATGCTGCAGTTCCTTTTTTCAATAATTCAAAGAGCGCTCGCTGTGCTATAAAGAGAGACATGTCGGAACAATAGAGATGAGCGGGTACGTTATCTGCCCTACCGCACCACCTGACAACTCAAAGAGCCTGTAGCGAGATGGGAGAGATAGTTATCATAAACAGATGAAGGATGGAGGGTTCTGCTTTTCATTTCTCTCACCTCTTATTTCCCTGTTCAATCTTGTTCAGACAGAGGCTTGCAAAGTACTCTAACAAGGTTATTTTCTGAGATGGAGTGTTAAATTAATAATATAATAACAATATATATTTTTTTCTTTTACATAATATAAAATGTCGCTACTGTAAGTAAGCAGACAAGTAGAGTTTTGTTCTGTTTAGCTGGAATGGAATGTTCGTATCCTGTTAATATTTGACTGGTACGTGGTTGTCTCACCGAGCTATCTGAAGATGATTGTACTTACTGTAAGTTGCTATGGATAAGAGCATCTGCTAAATGACAAAAATGTCAAATGTAAATATTTTACATACAGATCTCATATTACTGTATTGATACATTTTTAGATTTTTTGGGGGGGTTATATATTACAGTACCAGTCAAAAGTTTGGACACACCTACTCATTCCATTTTTTTTATTTTATTTTTTACTATTTTCTACATTGTAGAATAATATTGAAGACATCAAAACTGTGAAATAACACATATGGAATCATGTAGTAACCAAAATAGTGTTAAACAAATCAAAATATATTTTATATTTGAGATTCTTCAAAGTAGCCACCCTTTGCCTTGATGATAGCTTTGCACACTCTTGGCATTCTCTCAGCCAGCTTCATGAGGAATGCTTTTTCAACAGTCTTGAAGGAGTTCCCACATATGCTGATCACTTGTTGGCTGCTTTTCCTTCACTCTGAGGTCCAACTCATCCCAAGCCATCTCAATTGGGATGAGGTCGGGTGATTGTGGAGGCCAGGTCATCTGATGCAGCACTCCATCACTCTCCTTGGTCAAATATCAGTCACTTCTGTCATCATGAAGTGCTTTGAGAGAGTCAAGGATCATATCACCTCCACCTTACCTGTTACCATAGACCCACTGCAATTTGCATACTGCCCCAATAGGTCCACAGACAATGCAATCACCATCACACTGCACACTGCCCTTTCCCATCTGGACAAGAGGAATACCTATGTAAGAATGCTGTTCATTGACTACAGCTCAGCATTCAACACCATAGTACCCTCCAAGCTCATTATTAACTTCTTATGGCTGCAGCCCGGCGTCGGTACACAACAGCCACAACAGTTATGACAACAGCCACTTCAAGTGCAGGGCGTGAAATTCAAAATATATATTTTTTAAATATTTAACCTCTACCGAGCACCTACCCCGGGTCCGGGAGCACCCCCCACCCCCCCACCACACTGATTAGCATCGCTAGCATAGCGTCACAATTAAATAGTAGCATCTAAATATCATTAAATCACAAGTCCAAGACACCTAATGAAAGATACAGATCCTGTGAATAAAGCCACCATTTCAGATTTTTATAATGTTTTACAGGGAAGACACAATATGTAAATCTATTAGCTAAACACGTTAGCAAAAGACACAATTTTTTTACTCCAGCAGTTTTTTCCTGCGTCAGTAGCTATCACTAATTCGACTAAATAAAAATATATATAGCCACTAACCAAGAAACAACTTCATAAGATGACAGTCTGATAACATATTTATGGTATAGCATAGTTTTTTTTTGAAAAATGTGCATTTTTCAGGTATAAATCACAGTTCTACATTGCAGCTGCAATCTGAAATAGTGCCGACGCAGCCAGAACAATTACAGAGACCAACGTCATATAACTAATTACTTATCTTAAAACATTTCAGAAAAAATACACAGCGTACAGATATTGAAAGCCCAACATCTGGTGAATCCAAACAATATTTCAGATTTATGAAATGTTTTATAGCGAAAACAAAATGTAGCGCTAAATTAGCATAGCCACGCCAGCCAGAACCAGCTGGGCGCCCACGACCAGTTCACATGCACGACAGATATATGAAATAACATCGTAAATTGGGTCTTACTATTGCTGATCTTTCATCAGAATGTTGATCAAGGTGTCCTTAGTCCTGATGAGTCGTTCAATCCATTCATAATGGCAACTTTCCCTCTTCATTTAGCATATGTACTGGTCGACTGGCCAAAGTAAAAAAAAAGTCACAGTACGGAACACGGCAAAACTCCCGAAAAAATTCAAATAATCTGATTAAACTATATTGAAAAAACATACATTAGGATGATATGGTCACATGTATCAAACAAACTTCGAGACGGAGATAGTTTTCATCCGTAACGGCAGCAAAACAGTAGACAATCGCACCTCCAAATCGCGCGATTCAGAGAACCGGAAGTTGTCGGTCACGCCAAAGAAATAGGTCTTATTTCACGTCAGTACAAGATAAACAAAAAATTTCTCCTCTGACGTCCTCTTGACACCCAGAGGAAGACGAATGAAGTGTGTTTCGGGTCATAGGTGGCGTGACCATATATAGGCAGAGCGTTGAAGCGAGCATACACATCTTGCATTCTTCTTCTTGGTCAGGGAAAGTGCTGTCAAATGACTTCTGTTTCACTCAGAGACAAAATTGAAACGGTTTTAGAAACTATAGATTGTTTTCTATCCAATGGTATTAATTATATGCATATAGTAAGAGCAATAATTGAATAAGAGGCAGTTTAATCTGTAGAGGAAATTATGCAAATGCGAAAACAGCACCCCCTGTATTCTCAAGAAGTTAACTTTCACACATTAACAAGTCCAATACAGCATATGAAAGGTACACATCTTGTGAATCCAGCCAACATGTCCGATTTTTAAAATGTTTTACAGGGAAGACACAATATGTAAATCTATTAGCTAACCACGTTAGCAAAAGACACCACTTTCTTTACTTCACCAGTATTTTACTCCATCAGTAGCTATCACAAATTCGACCAAATAAAGATATAAATAGCCACTAACCAAGAAACAACTTCATCAGATGACAGTCTGATAACATATTTATTGTATAGCATATGTTTTGTTAGAAAAATGTGCATATTTCAGGTATAAATCATAGTTTACATTGCAGCTACAAACAGAAATTGCACCGAAAGCAGCCATAATAATTACAGGCACCAACCTCAAATACCTAATTACTCATCATAAAACATTTCTGAAAAATACATAGTGTACAGAAAATGAAAGACAGGCATCTTGTGATTCCAGCCAATATTTCCGATTTATTAAGTGTTTTACAGCGGGAAAAAAATGTAGCGTTATATTAGCTTTGCACAATAGCCAGAAACACTTGGACGCCGACGACTACGACAGATATATGAAATAGCATCATAAAATGTTTCTTACTTTTGCTGATCTTCCATCAGAATGTTGGACAAGGTGTCCTTTGTCCAGAACAGTCGTTGTTTGGATTTAGAACGGCAACTTTCCCTCTTCATTTAGCAAGCGCGCTAGCCTAGTGGCACAAAGCTCTCCATGTCAACAAACGGAAGAGAACGGAACACGGCAAAACTCCCGAAAAAAAATTCTATAATCTGATGAAACTATATTGAAAAAACATACTTTACGATGATATGGTGACATGTATCAAATAAAATCAAAGCCGGAGATAATAGTCGCCTATAACGGCAGCTAAACAAAAGGCAATCCCACTGTCCACCTCGCGCTCTTCAGAGTACCGAAAATGGGGGACACGTCATTCCAAGATGATGTGTTCCATCTCAGACCAAGATAATCACCTCATTTCTTCTCTCACAGCCTCTTGACACCCAGGGGAAGGTGTATGACGTGCATGTATAATAATAGGTCTCGTGCCCATTTATAGGCAGGAAGAAGAACAGAGCATCGATTTTAGACTTTCCACTTCCTGGTCAGGAAATGTGCTGCAGAATGAGTTCTGTTTCACTCAGAGAAATAATTCAAACGGTTTTAGAAACTAGATAGTGTTTTCTATCCAATAGTAATAATAATATAAATATTGTACGAGCAAGAATTGAGTACGAGGCCGTTTGAAATCGGCACCTTTTATCTGGCTACTCAGTACTGCCCCTTGCAGCCCAAACAGGTTAAGCTTGAGGCCTTGTGTCTCAACCCCGCCTTGTGCGATTGGGTCCTGGTCTTCCTGGCAACAACAGGTCAAGGCAGGCAGGGGTCGGTAATCCAGAGAAGGGGCAAAGGCACAGGACGGCAGTCAGGCTCAGAGTCAGGACAGGCACGGGTCAAAACCAGGAGGACGAGAAAAGGAGAGACTGGGGAAAAGCAGGAGCTGAGACAAAACGCTGGTTGACTTGAACAAACAAGATGAACTGGCGCAGACAGACAGAAATCACAGGTATAAATACCCAGGGGATAAGTGGGGAAGATGGGTGACACCTGGAGGTGGTGGAGACGAGCACAAGTACAGGTGAAACAGATCAGGGCATGACATCTTGCCTATGCCGGTCGGTTATTGCTCATCCATATATTTATATGTATATATTCTTAATTCATCCCTTAAAACTTCTTAGGGATAGGGGGCAGTATTATCACATCCGGATGAAAAGCGTGCCCAAAGTAAACTGCCTGTACTCAGGCCCAGAAACTAGGATATGCATTTGTAGATTTGTATAGAAAACACTCTAAAGTTTCTAAAACTGTTAAAATAATGTCTGTGAGTATAATAGAACCGATTTGGCAGGTGAAACCCAGAGGACAAACCATCCAGGGGAAAAAAAATTGAGGTCATTGTGTTTCCCAATGGGTTTCTATTGAAAGCCCTATTTAATAGGAACCTGGTTGCAGTTCCTATGGCTTCCACTAGACGTCAACAATCTTTAGAAATTGGTTGATGTTTTCTTTTGAGAAATTAAGAAGTATGGCTGTTCTTTGTAAGTGTCACTCCATGTGGACTCTACTGTTTGATGCGCGTGAACTGGAGCGCGCTTCACGTTGTTTTTATCCGGTATTGGAAACAGTTTATCCCGTCTTAAATTTTATCGATTATTTACGTTTTAGGATACCTGAGGTTGGATTAGGAACGTTGTTTGAAATGCTTGGACCAAGTTTACAGGTAACTTATTAGATACTTTGTAGGCATGTTGGGCGAGCTGGAACCGGTGTATTTCTGAATCAAACGCGCCAAATAAATTGACATTTTGGGGATATAAAGAAGGACATTATTGAACAAAAGAACCATTTGTGATGTTTCTGGGACATTTTGGAGTGTCAACAGAAGAAGATCTTCAAAGGTAAGGCATTTATTATATCGTTATTTCTGACTTATGTGCCGCCACCTGCCTGGTTGAAAATGATTTTCATGTGTTTGTATGCGGGGCGCTGTCCTCAGATAATTGCATGGTTTGCTTTTTCAGTAAAGCCTTTTTGAAATCTGACACTGTGGCTGGATTAACAAGAAGTTAAGCTTTATTTTGATGTATTACACTTATATTTTCGTGAATCTTGAATATTGACATTTCTGTAGTTTGAATTTGTCACTCTGCAATTTCACTGGATGTTGTCAAATCGATCCCGCTAAAGGGATTGGCGCGCGAAGGGATCACTAACAGGTTAACTTAGATTTGTGTGTATTAGGTAGTTGTTGTGGAATTGTTAGATTACTTGTTAAATATTGCTGCATTGTCGCAACTAGAAGCACAAGCATTTTGCTACACCCGCAATAACATCTGCTAACCATGCGTATGTAACCAATCAAATTTGATTTAATTTAACTACAATGACCATTATCCATTTGCGTGCCTACTTGTCTGGTCTGTTTCTTTTATGCTTGTTACATAAGAGTCAAAATAATATGTGATTGCGTGATCGAGAAGGATAGAGCAGTTGCTTTGCAAGGCATCTCTACCTGAAAATACATCTGATTGGTGATTGGTATTCAGCAGTCAAATGTAGGCCTTATTTACGTTGAAGAGCTTCTAAAATAGGGATTTTGTCAGGCAGCATAGGCAGCAGCTCTATAGAGATGATATTATGACTTGGAACTAAATAAAGTCATGAAATAAAACAAGTGTAATATGCACAACGACTGAAATATTTGAGTAAAGTAATGTGAGTAAATGGTGGTTAATACGTGATAAGCAGTATTGGGCATTCACTACCATCGTGGGACTTATATTCATTATATTATTCTGTTGTTACAGCATTCAACCAACACAATGCATAGTGCATAGTGCAAAAGATAATCGAAATCAAAATCGAAACAACCTCAAAAAAACCTAATCGCTCAGCACTAGCCATTGAACAACCCCTTGCCATGACTAGATGGTGAAAAAAACACACCAATCTCTTTCAGAAGTTCTTTAACAATTAAAGCTAGTTTCCCAACATTTCTGAAAATGAATATATAAACTCTTCAAGTCTTTGCTGGTAAAAATACAAATGTATAATGAAACATTGAAACCAAGGTTATCATATACAAAGCAATGGCTACCCAAATAAGGACAGGTCTGGGATAACTATTTAGGCATTCTTTTTCTAAAAGGACACAGGATGTCCCAGATGGCGGTCTATTCCTTATATAGTGCACTACTTTTCTGGCCAAAAATAGTGCCCTATATAGAAAATAGGAGTGCAATTTAGGACATACTGTATAGCGTGCGGGCAGCCCAATTCTGATATTTTTTTCACCAATTGATAATTTGATCAGTCACACCAGATCTTTTTACATCAGCTCTTTTCCAGAGTTGATCTGACTTGTCAAAAAAACAATTAGTGAAAAAAAGATGAGAATTTGAACAGCCTTTTCTGAGTCAGCTGCTAAGCCAATAGTGATGACATCATTTCCTGTTTGACTGACATGACCGAGATTTGACCCGACCATTCTCAGCGAGCCGGAGGTCGGCTCATGTAAGATGTCCACACACACACACACACAAAAACATTCACACACACATGCATGCACGCATACACATACACATACATACGCATGCACAGACACACACCAGACCTGGGATAACTATAGTTGTAACAATGCTTTGTGTAAAGTAACAATTTTTTGGTTGAAACAAATTACTTTGGAAGTGACTACAACTATTTGAATAATCCCCAAAATGTACTACTTTTCAAAACAATCAGACTACAGATCTGATAAAGGAACTACTTTTTAAAAATTTGCGTACAGATAGGAGGATGTGAGTACTTTTCAGAAACTATTGGATTGGCTGCCGTCAACTAATGGCAGGGCTGTATCTGGAACTGCATGTTGAAGATAGAAATAGAATGAATAGAGCACACACAATCTCCTATACTATGCCAATCTATCTGACATTCATATTTGATCTACACAATAAATTTATGTCTGAACCTTCTGTAAATGTCCATTCTCCTGAATGTCAAATGTCCCAGATGTACATAATCAATTCAAACCAATTAACCAATTATATATTGCTCAACTACTGTATGACACTCAACATGCCACTGAAAAGATTGAAAGCTGCAATTCATTGTATGATGCCTGAAAATACTGCAGATTAATTCAAAGCCATTTGTAAACAGAAAGTTGGATGCTTAGCAATATCAACTTCGAACCCCTTTGTCCATCTGAGGGTAAGTGTTCTTGTTTCAAACACACACTATATCATCTTTAAAGTGATAGTTTACTCAGAATTCAAATTAACATGATTTTCCACATACCTTGGCTGTAGTTGATTCAAGAAGGAAGTTTTGGGATATTTCCTTTCGACACTTACACGTATTTTGTTACTGTTAGCATTATCAGTAGCACTTAACATTAAACTGTTATTGCACCCGTGTAATAAAACTGTACTTACTTTTGGAGCAACATTTTATTAGCATGTTCTTACATAACACTTTGGTAATTGCATTTTAATTGCATAGCAATGAGCTGAGTTTTTGTAACTACTGTACAAATGAGGGATAGGGAACTTGGTGTGTTACTTTATGACCTTATGTCTCACTCCTTATGAAAAGATATTTGTTAGTCATTTTTGAAGCTGCAAAAGTGGTCTACTTAAATGTTTAGGTGATTCCATGTCCTTCGTGTGTTTAATTCTAGGCTATAGGCTATATGAAGGTGAATATCTAAGAGCCCTCCAAACCATGTGCTTATGATCATATATTTAGACTAATTCAACTAGCTGTTGTAGTTGTTGGTTCTGGAAGGCATCAATTATGTATTGATTTATTTTCATGTAACTAGCATTCATTTAAAAACCTTCACATATTTTTTTCTTCTGAGATTTACTCAAAATACTTTCAAATATGATTGATTTTCAGAGACCTGTACTTGAATATCAAATAAAATAGTTGCCTTTTAGGTGAAACTCTATATAAACGATTTGAGTTCCTTCGGTATTTTAAAAGTTTGTATTTTCAAATAAACTACAAAATAAACAGTGCATTCGGAAAAAATATTCAGACCCCTTAACTTTTTCCCCAGAAAATTGATGTTACAGCCTTATTCTAAAATCTAAAAATATGTTATTCTTATCAATCTACACACAGTACCCCATAATGAGAAAGCAAAAACTGTTTTTTAGATTTTTTTTAAATGTATGAATAAAAATACAAATAAAAAACTGAAATATGACATTTACATAAGTATTCAGATCTTTTATTCAGTACTTTGTTGAAGCACCTTTGGCAGCGATTACAGCCTTGAGTATAACGATTGGGTATGACACTACAAGCTTGGCACACCTATATTTGGGGAGTTTCTCCCATTCCTCTCTGCAGATCCTCTCAAGCTCTGTCAGGTTGGATGGGGAGTGTTATTTTCAGGTCTCTCCAGAGATGTTCAAGTCTGGGCTGTGGCTGGCTCACTCGTGGGCATTCAGAAACTTGTCCCCGAAGCCACTCCTGCATTGTCTTGGCTGGGTGCTTAGGTTCGGTGTCCGGTTGGAAGGTGAACCTTCGCCCCAGTCTGAGGTCCTGAGCGCTCTGGAGTAGGTTTTCATCAAGGATCTCTCTGTACTTTGCTCAGTTCATCTTTCCCTCGATGCTGACTAGTCTCCCAGTCCCTGCCGCTAAAAAACATCCCCACAGCATGATGCTGCCCCCACCATGCTTCACCGTAGGGATGGTGCCAGGTTTCCTCCAGATGTGACGCTTGGCACAGTGTCTTCCATTTAAGAATGATGAAGGCCACTGTGTTCTTTGGGACCTTCAATGTTGCAGACATTTTTTGGTACCCTTCCCCAGATCTCTGCCTTGACACAATCCTGTCTCGGAGCTCTATGGACAATTCCCTCGAACTCATGGCTTGGTTTTTGCTCTGACATGCACTGTCAACTGTGGGACTTTATATAGACGGGTGTGTGCCTTTCCAAATCATGTCCAATCAATTGAATTGACCACAGGTGGACTCCAAGTTGTAGAAACATCTCAAGGATGATCAATGGAAACAGGATGCACCTGAGCTACATTTTGATTTTCATAGCAAAGGGTCTGAATACTTATGTGAATAAGGTAATTCTGTTTTACATTTTTAATACAATTGCAAAAATATAATTTGCTTTGTCATTATGGGGTATTGTGTGTAGATTGCTGAGGGGGGAAAAGTATTTAATCCATTTTAGAATAAGGCTGTAACTTTGATTCCTCTTCAGGCAAATGTATTTTAGCAGAAACAGTAACAGCAGAGGGGAACCTGACTGACAGCTTCATCTGATCTGCATTCCTTTAGAACCTCCTCCTCTTGAGACTTATTTTACAAACTTTCCGACAAACGTGTTACATACAAACACACAGAACCTTTGCGCTGACCTCAACGTATACCTCCAACAGTATAACTAACACACTAATTTAAAGAACAATGCGGCACTCAGGAGTAAGGTATTTGTTGTGGAACGCTTTAAACACTTTGGAGCTTGTGGAGGACGAGGCACTTCTGAACTGTCTTTAATTAGCACAAGAGAGCAGGGCAGTGTGCGTGTGCGTGTGCGAGCGTATGTGTGTGTTAGCGCTGTCAAGTGCAGTCAGGGAAAGAGGGACAGAAGGAGAGCAGCCAAGTGAGGTGGCCACACTGCATTGTGCATTGTACAACTGGACCTTCCACACTAGATGGCATTGCCCGTGTTCCAAATGGCACCCTATTTTCTATATGGTGCACTATGTAGGGAATAGGGTGCCATTTGGGACGCAACCATTTTCTAAACACAAGGATCAGGTGTATTGTCCTGTACAGAACAGGGCGCCACATACAGTAAACATAGAGACTGATCGTCACATCCCTAGATTCATTGGGGACAGACGTCCTGACAGATGTATTATTTCCAGGCCATGCCTCTTTCTATCACAGTGATGCTGTGGTGGAGGTTATAGTGTCATTTTCCTCATGTTTGTCTGTCTGTCCAGTGTCTGCTCAGTTCCAGAACTGGGTTTAAATACTATTTGAAATCCTTTCCAGTGGGTTATTTGGGCTTGATTGAGCTTGTCTGGAGCAATAGACCCAATATAATTGTTCTGGAGAAGCATGATCAAGGAAGAAACCTAGAGAGGAACCAGGCTATGAGGGGTGGCCAGTCCTCTTCTGGCTGTGCCGGGTGGAGATTATAACAGAACATGGCCAAGATGTTCAAATGTTCATAAATGACCAGCATGGTCAAATAATAATAAACCCAACTGCTCTGGGTACCAGGCCATACTCAACCCCCATGCACTGGTGCTGTTCTGTCTGTAGCAGTGAATCCGCTGTCTTGTGTGGTCAATTTAATCCTTTTTTGGGTGAATGTCCAAATATTCAATTTCAAATATAACCTGTGTGTTGACAACCGAGCGAATGTCCTTATTTCATGGTTCATGGGCATGAAATGAAGTGAAATTGCAATTCCCATTGTGTGGATAAATGAAGTAATCTGATGTAATGTAAATGGGTCCTCTCACTAGCATACCATAATGAGCTTCGTAGTCTGAATCAGGTTTAGTTCCTGTGCGTTCTTTTGTCTTTATCGTGAAACATGCTATCTACATACAGTACATCTACTTTTTGGTCTACTACTACCAAGACAGAGGGGTGGCCAGAGGACTGGGTCGTGGGCCCTGGTCAAAAGTACAGGGAATAGGTTGACATTTAGCATGCAGACCATTTCTGTCCTTCACCCCCTGTCTGTCTGCTCAGAAGGAGAAACTGGTTGTCCTGTTTAGTGTGTGACCCTGGAAGGCTTTAGCAGCCAGCTGTTTGGATCCATAAGCCATCTGTGGAGTCAGATGTTAGTAAGGCTCGTACCACTGCATACCAGATGTTTCGCGCTGCCCTGTAGACAGCTCAGTTGGTAGAGAATGGCGTTTGCAATGCCAGGATAGTGTGTTTGATTCCCCGGTCCATCCGCACGTAAAATGTATGTACGCAAGACTGTAAGTCGCATTGAATAAAAGCGTCTGCGAAATGGCATATATTATTTTTTTAGACTAGAGAGGAGCAGAGAGGGGTGACTCGGGTGTGCTTTGTCTGTCTCTGAGCCCTGATGTTAACACAGTGGTCAGAAAATGACAACAACTAAAAAAATCTCTGTCTGCAGTAGAAAATCAAAGGCACCAAAAATACCTTTTTGTAATAAAAGCAGAATTCAGAGTCAATGCCATACAGACTGCTGTAATGCAGTACTTGGCCGGTGGTTTTTAGACAGGAAAGCTGGTGAGATTCTTCCATGTAACTGTCAGTACTAAATGATTGCTCATTTCCTGTGGAGCTGGAGATAGGCTAATAGCCTACATCTGGAGAAAGAGACCCTCACCTTCCATTCACACTGTTCTAGCAGACTATATTAGCATATACAGTGCATTCGGAAAGTATTCAGACCACTAGACTTTTCCCACATTTTGTTACATAAACGCCTTATTGTAAAATGGATTAAATACATGTTTACCTCATCAATCTACACACAATACACCATAATGACAAAGTGAAAACAGGTTTTTAGAAATGTTGGCAAATGTATTCAAAGTAAAAACATAAAATACCTTATTTAAATAAGTATTCAGACCCTTTACGATGAGACTTGAAATTGAGCTCAGGTGCATCCTGTTTCCATTGATCATCCTTGAGATGTTTCTACAACTTGATAGTTGTATCAAGTTGGATAGTGAGTCCACCTGTGGGAAATTAAATTGATTGGACATGATTTGGAAAGCCATGCAGGTCCCGCAGTTGACAGTGCATGTCAGAGCAAAAACCAAGCCATGAGGTCAAAGGAATTGTGAAATAGGAAGCCGATTCTACATTTCATTTTGGATTGGAGATGCTTAATGTGAGTCTGGAAGGAGAGTTTACAGTCTAACCAGACACCTTACCTAGGTGTTGTCCACAAAAACCAAGCCATGAGGTCAAAGGAATTGTCTGTAGAGCTCCGAGACAGGATTGTGTCAAGGCAGAGATCTGGGGAAGGGTACCAAAAAATGTCTGCAACATTGAAGGTCCCAAAGAACACAGTGGCCTTCATCATTCTTAAATGGAAGACGTTGTGCCTTGACACAATCCTGTCTCGGAGCTCTACAGACAATTCCTTTGACCTCATGGCTTGGTTTTTGTGGACAACACCTAGGTAAGGTGTCTGGTTAGACTGTAAACTCTCCTTCCAGACTCACATTAAGCATCTCCAATCCAAAATGAAATGTAGAATCGGCTTCCTATTTCGCAACAAAGCCTCCTTCAGTCATGCTGCCAAACATACCCTCGTAAAACTGACTATCCTACCGATCCTTGACTTCGGCGATGTCATTTACAAAATAGCCTCCAACACTCTACTCAGCAAATTGGATGTAGTCTATCACAGCGCCATCCATTTTGTCACCAAAGCCCCATATACTACCTACCACTGCGACCTGTATGCTCTCGTTGGCTGGTCCTCACTACATATTCGTCGCCAAACCCACTGGCTCCAGGTCATCTATAAGTCATTGCTAGGTAAATCCCCGCCTTATCTTAGCTCCCTGGTATATTTCAATGGTCATCCCCAAAGCCAACACCTCATTTGGCCACCTTTCCTTCCAGTTCTCTGCTGCCAATGACTGGAACGAATTGCAAAAATCACTGAAGCTGGAGACTTACAGTTTATCTCCCTCACTAACTTTAAGCATCAGCTGTCAGAGCAGCTTACCAATCGCTGCACCTGTACACAGCCCATCTGTAAATAGCCCACCCAACTACCTCATCCCCATATTGTTATTTATTCATTTTCCTCTTTTGCACCCCAGTATCTCTACTTGCATATCATCATCTGCACATCTATCACTCCAGTGTTCATTCTAAATTGTAATTATTTCCCCACTATGGCCTATTTATTGCCTTACCTCCCTAATCTTGTTACATTTGCAGAGACTGTACATAGATTTTTCTATTGTGTTATTGTCACGACTTCCGCCGAAGTCGGTCCTTCTCCTGGTTCGGGCGGCGTTCGACGGTCGACGTCACCGGCCTTCTAGCCATCGCCGATCCACCTTTCATTTTCCATTGGTTTTGTCTTGTCTTCCCACACACCTGGTTTCAATTTCATCAATTACATGTTGTGTATTTAACCCTCTTTTTCCCCCATGTCCTTGTCCGGAATTGTTTCTTGTAGTGCTTGTGTACGTTATGCTGGTGGAGACCGGGTTTTGTTTGACCCATTCATTGATTGTTCTGTTTACGGTGGTTTTTATGTTTATTAAACGACACCGTTGTAAATCAGTTTTCGCTCTCCTGCGCCTGACTTCTCTGCCGCCAGTACGCACCCCGTTACAGTTATTGACTGTACGTCTGTTTATCCCATGTGTAACTCTGTGTTGTTGTTTTTTTGTCGCACTGCTTTGCTTTATCTTGGCCAGGTACAGGGGGGGGGGGAACAACTCTCAGTGAAATTAGCAGTACTGTAACACAGTAACATTTGACATTTGAATCATTTAGCAGGTGCTCTTACTCAGCGCGACTTACAGTAAGTGCACTCATCTTCAAATCAAATCAAATTTTATTGGTCACATACACATATTTAGCAGATGTTATTGCGTGTGTAGCGAAAGGCTTGTCTTAAAAGATTTGAATTGCCCTGGGGTGTATAAACAAAGGATCCAATTCTGGAAAGTAAAATCAAATCTCATTTATTTATATAGCCCTTCTTACATCAGCTGATAAATCAAAGTGCTGTACAGAAACCCATTCTAAAACCACAAACAGCAAGCAATGCAGGTGTAGAAGCACGGTGGCTAGGAAAAACTCCCTAGAAAGACCAAAACCTAGGAAGAAACCTAGAGAGGAACCAGGCTATGAGGGGTGGCCAGTCCTCTTCTGGCTGTGCCGGGTGGAGATTATAACAGAACATGGCCAAGATGTTCAAATGTTCATAAATGACCAGCATGGTCAAATAATAATAATCACAGTAGTTGTCGAGGGTGCAACAAGTCTGCACCTCAGGAGTAAATGTCAGTTGGCTTTTCATAGCCGATCATTGAGAGTATCTCTACCGCTCCTGCTGTCTCTAGAGAGTTGAAAACAGCCGGTCTGGGACAGGTTGCATGTCCGGTGAACAGGTCAGGCTTCCATAGCCGAAAGCAGAACAGTTGAAACTGGAGCAGCAGCACGGCCAGGTGGACTGGGGACAGCAAGGAGTCATCATGCCAGGTAGTCCCGAGGCATGGTCCTAGTGCTCATGTCCCCCGAGAGAGAGAAAGAGAGAATTAGAGAGAGCAAACTTAAATTCACACAGGACACCAGATAAGACAGGAGAAATACTCCAGATATAACAGACTGACCCTACCCCCCCGACACATAAACTACTGCAGCATAATTACTGGAGGCTGAGACAGGAGGGGTCAGGAGACACTGTGGGCCCATCCGAAGAGTCATATTCCTGGTCATAATACTTGTTAGTTACCGCCGCTCTGACATCCAAAAGTTATTTCCAGCTGTATGTAATAACACAAAACATTTCTGGCCTAATAATGTAAGAAATAACACGCTTTTTTTTTATACACTGCAAAATTGCTTAGGAGCTAGAAGCAGAGCTGCCATGTCTGTCGGCGTCATCTTGCATCTTAAAACAGCTAGGCGAGACAACCAAATATCAACAGGATTTTCATACACATCTAAAAATATATGAATAAAATCTGAGAACGGTCATATTTTACACATGTACATAGATTGTGTGTAGGCCTGTCTCACACTTGAATCTTCTCTTTGTGCTAGACTGGGTTGTTTGCGTTTATTTGTATTATTTTTTACTGCTCTAGGGTTATAATTCTTGCTTGGATAATCTTATTTACAATTATGTATTGATTTATTTTTCACTCTTCATGCGGTGCACACTGCACAGGACACTGGATGGAAGAATTATCATTGAATTATCACAGTGAATTATTGTAACGTTTGTTTATGTGTCAATTAATCCCGTAAGGGATGGATTGCCAAAGACGATTTGATAGGAAAATAAAATGTAACTCCTTCATGTCATTAATTCGTTAACACATTCTATAAAAGGCCATACCTGTGCAAGTGACTTTCCCCACTGTGATTTCTCCCCTTCTCAGCTGTCTATCACAGCCTCCTGGTTTCCACCAATCATCATGCCTAAATGCACATTTGGACTCTGATCCCTCCCACTCCGGGTCAGTGTTTCTGGTCAACAGAAGGAGAAAATGCAAGTTTGGCTGACGACCAAGCTACCAGTGAGTTTATTGTAGAGGTTTTTGTCCGTGCATCCGCAATATGACTTCTTCTATGTGTGTGTGTGTGTGTGTTAATGTGTGGTGGTGACCTATAACATACAACTCTGGACATGGACACATCTGCCTGGTTCTTGCCGGACCACTTGTCGTGGGTTCGACCAAGGTGAGTCAGCTTAAGTCCCTAAGGGACTTAAGGGCATCTACAACTACAAGAGGGCTCCAGATAGCCGTTTTTTTCACACATGAGGCTACATGAAGCTACATGAAGCTAGGCAATCATTTCCGATGAAAAAAACACAAATGTGAAAAATTGGTCAATTTTGAAAGAGTTTTGGAAATAACCTCTTCCTTTCTTCCTGATGTATTGACACTCGTCATTCTGCCGTCACCCACCTTGAACGAGATCCACCCAACCAAAGGAGGGTACGGCAATTTAACATTGAGACGGGGCATGAGGAAGAGTGAGGGAGTGAGAAGGTATAAATATTACATCCGATTTTGATCATTCTGGCAGCTAGACGCGGTGTGAGGTCGGATAGAGGCCTCCTCGCTCTGTGCATCCCAAACGGCACCCTATTCCCTATATAGTGCACTACTTTTGACCAGAACCCTATAGGCCATGGTGAAAAGTAGTGCATTATATATGAAATAGGGTGCAATTTGGGAGACATGCAGTCTCTCTCTGCCTGTCAAATTCTGGGATATAGGAAAACACACCTGCGTGCCATCTTGATCTTGACAAAGTGCAATTAGTTCCAAAACATGCAGTAGACAGAGAGAGGACTCTAGTCTAGTCTACAGTGTAGTCTGGAGGAGAGAGCCAAGGTTCGGGTTCGGGGGGGCTCTATCTATCTTACATGGGTTCCGGCCCAAATGCCACCATATTTCCTTTATAGTGCAAAACATTTAAGTAGGCGCCATAGGGCTCTGGTCAAAAAGTGGTGCACTATAAATGGAATAGGGTGCCATTTGGGATGCAGACACGGGTTAACCTAGAGGTACCCTGGCCCCGTGTGGCTCAGTTGGTAGAGCATGGCGCTTGCAACGCCAGGGTTGTGGGTTCGATTCCCACGGGGGGCCAGTACAAAAAAAAAGTATGAATGTATGTACTTGTAAGTCGCTCTGGATAAGAGCGTCTGCTAAATGACTTAAATGTAAATGTAGGTACGATAGACTCTGTGTGTTGTGTGCTGTTGTGTGCTCTCTCTCTCTCCTACTCCTTCTCTCTCTGTCTCCCATTCACACTTTCTCTTTCTTCCACTCTCTCTCTCTGCCAGTCATAAGCATCGAATATATTTCATCCATATACAGGACCCTCCATGAATCTTCAGTGACAGACAGGTATGCAAACTGTGTTTGTGTGTGGGTGTGTGTTTCTGTGAGTGTACTATCCCAGACTTTACCCACAATGTTGGAGACTATTCTCCATTAAGAGACATTTTCTAAATTATGACATGCTGACTTTATAGTGCAACCACTCATCCACCAGTGGCTTGGATCAAACCCGGATCATGTGCCTTTTATGAATTGATTTTTTAATTCAAATTATGTATTAGTTTAAAAAAAAAAAAAAAAACCACCTTTATTTAACCAGGTAGGCCAGTTGAGAACAAGTTCTCATTTACAACTGTGACCTGGCCAAGATAAAACAAAGCAGTGCGAACAAAACAACAATACAGAGTTACACATAAACAATCAATAACACAATAGAAAGATCTATATACAGTGTAAATGTAGAAGATTAGGGAGGTAAGGCAATAAATAGGCCATAGAGGCAAAATAATTACAATTAAGCATTAACACTGGAGTGATAGATGTGCAAGTAGAGATACTGGGGTGGAAAAGAGCAAGAAGATAAATAACAATATGGGGTTGAGGTAGTTGGGTGTGCTATTTACAGATTGGCTGTGTACAGGTACAGTGCTCGGTAATGTCACGGAATTCTTTGTCCTCCTCTGACGAGAAGTAAGAAATGTCGGTCCAAGATGCAGCGTGGTGAGTATCCATTTTAATAGGAATACTTGAAACAAACAAAATAACAAATAAACGAACGAAGACAAAACAGTCCCGTAAAGTTACAACACAAACACAGGAACACAGTAACAGGAACAATCACCCACAACCCACAATACAAAACAGGCTACCTAAATATGGTTCCCAATCAGAGACAACGACTAACACCTGCCTCTGATTGAGAACCATATCAGGCCAACACATAGAAATAGACAAACTAGACATACAACATAGAATGCCCATTCAGATCACATCCTGACCAAACAAAACATAGAAACATACAAAGCAAACTATGGTCAGGGCGTGACAGGTAAGCTGCTCTGACAGCTGATGCTTAAAGTTAGTGAGGGGGATTTAAGTCTCCAGCTTCAGTGATTTTTGCAATTCGCTCCAGTCATTGGCAGCAGAGAACTGGAAGTTAAGGCAGCCAAAGGAAGTGTTGGCTTTGGGGATGGCCAGTGAAGTATACCTGCTGGAGCGCGTGCTACGGGCGGGTGTTGCTATGGTGACCAGTGAGCTGAGCTTTACCTAGCAAAGACTTATAGATGACCGGGAGCAAGTGGGTTTGGCAATGAATATGTAGTGATGGCCAGCCAACGAGAGCATACAAGTCGCAGTGGTGGGTAGTATATGGGGCTTTGGTGTCAAAACAGATGGTACTGTGATTGCTGAGTAGAGTGTTGGAGGCTATTTTGTAAATGACATCGCCGAAGTCAAGGATCGGTAGGATAGTCAGTTTTATGAGTGTATGTTCGGCAGCATGAGTGAAGGAGGCTTTGCTCCGAAATAGGAAGCTGATTCTAGATTTCATTTTGGATTGGAGATGCTTAATGTGAGTCTGGGAGGAGAGTTTACAGTCTAACCAGACACCTAGTTATTTGTAGTTGTCCACATATTCTAAGTCAGAACCGTCCAGAGTAGTGATGCTAGTCGGGCGGGCGGGTGCGGGCAGCAATTGGTTGAAGAGCATGCATTTAGTTTTACTAGCATTTAAAAGCAGTTGGAGGCCACGGAAGGAGAGTTGTATGGCATTGAAGCTCATCTGGAGGTTTGTTAACAGTGTCCAAAGAAGGGCCAGATGTATACAGAATGGTGTCGTCTGCATAGAGGTGGATCAGGAAATGATGATACACCGGGAATTTAACCCTGTGGCACCCCCATAGAGACTGCCAGAGGTCAAGACAACAGGCCATCCGATTTGACACACTGAACTCTATCTGAGAAGTAGTTGATGAACCAGGCGAGGCAGTCATTTGAGAAACCAAGGCTATTGAGTCTGCCGATAAGAATGCGGTGATTGACAGAGTCGAAAGCCTTGGCCAGGTCGATGAAGACGGCTGCACAGTAGTGTCTTTTATCGATGGCGGTTATGATATCTTTTAGGACCTGAGTTGTACCCGTGACCAGCTCGGAAACCAGATTGCATAGTGGAGAAGGTACGGTGGGATTTGAAACGGTCGGTGATCTGTTTGTTAACTTGGCTTTCGAAGATTTTAGAAAGGCAGGGCAGGATGGATAAAGGTCTATAACAGTTTGGGTCTTTGAAGAGGGGGGGATGACCGCGACAGCTTTCCAATCTTTGGGGATCTCAGACGATACGAAAGAGAGGTTGAACAGGCTAGCAATAGGGGTTGCAACAATTTCGGCAGATCATTTTAGAAAGAGAGGGTCCAGATTGTCTAGCCCAGCTGATTTGTAGGGATCCAGATTTTGCAGCTCTTTCAGAACATCAGCTGTCTGGACTTGGGTGTAGGAGAAGCGGGGAGTACTTTGACAAGTTGCTGCAGGGGGTGCAGAGCTGTTGGCCGGGGTAGGGGAAAGCACTTTTAAAGAGCAACCAGGCATCTTCTACTGACGGGATGAGGTCAATATCCTTCCAGTATACCCGGACCAGGTTGATTAGAAAGGACTGCTTGCTGAAGTGTTTTAGGGAGCGTTGGACAGTGATGAGGGGTGGTCGTTTGACTGCGGACCCATTACAGACACAGGCAATGAGGCAGTGATCGCTGAGATCCTGGTTGAAAACAGCAGAGGTGTATTTAGAGGGCAAGTTGGTCAGGATGATATCTATGAGGGTGCACATGGTTATGGATTTAGGGTTGTACCTGGTAGGTTCCTTGATCATTTGTGTGAGATTGAGGACATCAAGCTTAGATTGTAGGACGGCCGGGGTGTTAAGCATATCCCAGTTTAGATCACCTAGCAGTACGGACTCTGAAGATAGATGGGGGGCAATCAATTCACATATGGTGTCCAGGGCACAGCTGGGGGCTGAGGGGGGTATATAACAAGTGGCAACGGTGAGAGACTTGTTTCTGGAAAGGTGGATTTTTAAAAGTAGAAGCTCAAATTTTGGGGGCACAGACATGGATAGTATGACAACTCTGCAGGCTATCTCTGCAGTAGATTGCAACTCCGCCCCCTTTGGCATTTCTCTCTTGTCGGAAAATGGAAATTTCAGGATTTTTGGTGCTTAACTGTACACAGTTAACCTTCTTATAATTAAAGTCAACAGTGCAGTATGTGCTTTTCATGCATTGACATACCTATAGTGATTTGAGAATTCTCATTCAGAAAATAATATTTACAGTTGAATGATTTACTAAGTCAAATGAACGCTATTTTCCATTAAGATGTGTCGTTTTAAACCCACAGTATTTAAATTTGGGTTGATTGTGGTTCAAAATGTTTAGCCCTATTTGTCTTCAATACCGTTTATTTGCCTAATGATCCAACATACAAACCTGCACTTACAGTATATATTTTTTCAATGTTCCGGCTTGATCAATGTTTAATAGTCACACACATACACAAACACACACACACACTGTGCATAGTCACTTTACAAATTACCTCGACTAACCTGTACCCCTGCACATTGACTCGGAACTGGTACCCCCTGTATACAGCCTCGTTATTGTTATGTAATTTGTTAATTTCTACATTTCAGTTCATTTAGGAAATATTTTCTTAACTCTATATCTTGATCTGCATTGTTGGTTAAGGGCTTGTAAGTAAGCATTTCATGTTGTATTCGGGGCATGTGATAAACACAATTTGATTTGATTTGAGATACATACTGTACACATACACACACATACTGTACATGGTTACAGCATCAGTGTAGCAGTAAGATGATACGTCCCATTAGCGGACATGATGCTCTCCTCTTCTGCTTCAGTAATGAGCTAATTGCATTTCCTACCGGGACGGATTCGGCTTGATGAGCATCAGGGTGAGTCCCAAATGGCCGACCTATTTCCTACATAGTGCACTACTTTTGAACAGAGCCCCTATGTAGTGCACTGTGTAGGGAATAGGGTGCCATTTTGGATGTAGCCTTAGTCAGGGAGGGAGTCCTACTGAACAACAGACAACCCATTGTCATGCTACTGGAGAACCCAGAGAGGATGCTATTTACAGCATTAACATTGTAATTTAAAGTGAAGCTAAGCCGCCCTTTCTCCAGTGAAGTCATTCACAGGTTTCATTGAATGTTATTCTGTGTAAGAATAGGCCAATGGGGATTGCCTGCATGTTGCCTTTGAGAAGGAATCATCTCTACAGGCCTAAAGCCCCCATGACCTGACCTGTGTATTATGACGTTGGAGAATAACTACTGTACTGTAGGTGTTCTACCTTTTTTGAGCTCGCTGGCTCTGTGAATGAGGGGCAAATGAATGTGCTTGTACCCCTGGATAGGTTAAACACTGCTTTTTTGTTAATAGAGTTCCTTCCTTTGTTACAGTTTGCATGAATAAATGAACGTAGTTGCTGTGGTTCTGCATTTTCTGGAATCCAGAAGATCTGGACTAAAGATACGGAAGATTTGGGACATATGCATGCGCACTTCCCCCTTCGAGTTCGTTCAGCTGCTGCTCAGTACTCACTCACACCTTTGGAGATTCTCAATTGCATACTCCTCGTGTCCTCTTTCCTCTCTCCTCGGTTCCTTCTCAACACCCATTGGAGGAGAAGGTCAGAGGGGCGGGACCGGAGTGAACTCTGTATTCATAGCTTTGGCCATCAATTAATGCTCTGTTGTCTACTTTATGTAGTTCTATCACATACAGACAGTAAAGGAGGATTATCAACAAACAAAGGAATAATGTAGAATGCTGTGTTACTATGAGTGATGTCAGTGTAAATCCCGTGTCTGAATGAGCGGCTGGGGAGTTTAGTAATGTAATGTAGTCTCCGAGACTGAGGATGCATCCCAAAAGCAAAAGGCACCCTATTCCCTTTATAGTGCACTACTTTTGACCAGAGCCCTTTGGGCCTTGGTCTCCCTATATAAGGAATACGGTGCCATTTGGGACGCTGCCTAAGACAGGAAGGGGGAGAGCAAGGCTCCAGAGGGAGCTGTGATCTAACCTAACTCAGTACTCAAGTGATATGCAATCCGCGTGGCCACTGCTGCCGCAACAATGAGGTCAGCATCCAGGTATGGGCCTTAGCACCAAGCACTGAGCTGCGGTCCCACAGGAGTACAACTGACTCCAATACACACACACACAGGATGAGCAGCGGTCCCCATAGGAAAAGCACTCCCAGCCCTGCAACACACACAAACAGAGGGTGAGCAGCGGTCCCCTAGGAGAAGCCTCCCACACACAGTCCCCAGTGGGAATGATGTGATGATCAGTGACATCAAACCCTGTCCTCATCTTCTCCTTACATACTGTATGTGACTCATTACGTAACTTAGAGAAGCCTAAATTACACACACACACAGAGACAGAGACAGAGACAGAGACAGAGACAGAGAGACAGAGAGACAGAGAGACAGAGAGACAGAGAGACAGAGAGACAGAGAGACAGAGAGACAGAGACAGAGAGAGAGAGAGAGAGAGAGAGAGAGAGAGAGAGAGAGAGAGAGAGAGAGAGAGAGAGAGAGAGAGAGAGAGAGAGAGAGAGAGAGAGAGAGAGAGAGAGAGAGAGAGAGAGAGAGAGAGAGAGAGAGAGAGAGAGAGAGAGAGAGAGAGAGAGAGAGAGAGAGAGAGAGAGAGAGAGAGAGAGAGAGAGAGAGAGAGAGAGCTCAGGTCCTGTCTGTTGGCTAACTCACTTATCACCTGTTTCCTGCTACTTTGTGTTTTTGTTGTGTGTGGGTGTATGTTGGTCAGGGCCGGCTCCATGTATAAGCAACATAAGCGGTCGCTTGGGCCCCAAGCCGCTAGGGGGCACCCAACTCAGTCGGGTCTCAACTTACTGTTGAGAGTTAGAATAGTAGAATACACAAGGTGCAAGTTCGAAATTTGGTTCAGTAACTTTTATCTTATGTCAGTCAAAGACAGTCATTCAATTAGCCATGTCAGCTTACACATTTTTTAATTGGTAAATTAGTCTAGTCAGCTATCTAAACTTGTAGTAATCGTGGTTGAATACCGACCCTGAACTCCAGGGGGCCCCCCTTTGATTTTGTTAGTCATTCACTCAAATACAGTACCATTAACATGGCATAAGCCATGGCAAAATGTGTAGAATTGTAGGAAATTCACTGTGAAGCGTAACATATTTAGCCTGTGAGGAGGGGAGGGGGGCCCAAATCTCACTTAGGGCCCCCAAAAGGATAGAACCAGCCCTGTTGTGTGTTTGTGTTGTTGTTAATGCACACCTGTTGGAGGAAATAAACCGGTCAGCCAGTTGACCCCAGGTTCAGCTGTCTGTTTGTCTGCCCAATCAAATATCCTCCTCACAGACTTTGATCCCCAAAACATGTGTTACAACCTGGAGGGAACTAGGTCACCTTTTTATCACCAACACTTCAGACAGTATTGTGTGACTCCATTAATAATCAATGACCAACAGAAACCACAACTTCAACACCACTTTACTTCTTAAAATAAGGCCAGGCACCACAGGCTGAAATTACATTTTAACAACCTATCTACTTATATACATTTTGAGATTTTCAATTTTCGCCTAAAATGACACCTAAATCTAACTGCCTGTAGCTCGGGACCTGAAGTAAGCATATGCCTATTCTTGATACCATTGTGAAAATAATGTAGGAGAATATAACACATTAGATCTGGTAAAAGATAATACAAACAAAAAAACATCATTCCCCCCCCCCCCCCATCATATTTGAAATGCAAGAGAAAGGCCATACTTTCAGATAGGAGTCTATGTGTACTTTAGATTCTGGCCACCAGATGGCAGCAGTGTGTGTGCAAAGTTTCAGACTGATCCAGTGAAGAATTACATTACTGTACAATATTTTGTTTCAAGTCTGCCAGGAGTTTGCCCAAATGTGCCGAATTGGTCAATTGATACATTTTCAGGTACATAACTATAGAGAACATACAAAAATGTTATGGTAATAAAACAATAAAGTTTACACACTCCCAGGAATGCCTTACATTATGGATCATTAGCTAAAACACTAACTTTCACATATCTAGATGGCCGGGCAGGGTGGATGTGGAGCCAGAAACAGCAGTGGGGTCAAACTGTAAAACCCAGTTCCTACATTTGAACATAAAAATTGATTCTATGAAAACAAAACTATGCTACATTTTATCTCCAGGACCCTCAGGATGACAAATCAGAGCAAGGTTACTGAATGTAAGTACATTATTTACCTTCATAGGTGAATGTATCAAACCAGTTGCCATGATAAAAGTTTTGTTGTTGTTGTGCACTTTCCTCAAACAATAGCATGTTCTTTTTCACTGTAATAGCTACTGTAAACTGGACACTACAATTAGATTAACAAGAATTTAAGTTTTCTGCCCATATAAGACATGTCTATGTCCCGGACAGTTGGCTGTTGTATACAATGTCATTCTAGTCACATTAGCGCACGTTAGCAACAACAATCCCGGTTTAGGGACACCCATGAGTACTTTCAAAATCTAACATTTCAAAAACTTTATGTAAGTGTGCATTTTCATCAATATTTCATGATTTTGAACCCCTTTTAATAAATGGACATACATCCATAATTTTGAAGCTCATATAATCTTAAAGGCCATTCCATAGAGAACGTTACAAAACTGGACTATATGTTTTAACTTACTTTGAATAGATGGTGATTGGGTCAAAATAGGCATTTGGCGATTGGTAGGCTAAATTCAATGTACTGGTCTTTAACTGTCATTTCCCGAAAGTCAGACTCTTCCCACACGCCAACACATTTTTCTCAGCTTCAGAAGCATATTCATTCACCAAGGTTGGTGTGGTTATCCTTAGATAGATTCTCCAGACTTAATAAGAGAGAATTGTTGATATGTCAAATTTGTAAGCTAGATTTTTGTCATATCATATCCAGCCATAATATAATGGAAAATATGTCACAACTGGTGTAAAAATATGCGTCATGACAGTGTTATGACCATATTATGACTGGTTGTGACATATTATGACGCTGGGTGTCAAGTAAAGTGTTACCCAAATGTCCTCAATTCTATTTTTGAAAATTAAACCAAAATATTTCGGCAGACTCCAAGTGTCCAGAAACTGATTTGCAGTACATCTCACCTAATTTGCATATTTTATACAATATTTCAGAAAAACATTCAATTGATAAAAGTTCCGAAATCACATCGACTTAAACACCTCAAGTTCTATTGACTCGGTCTCATCGCATGCACCTAACACAGCCAAGCCAACCAACACTGACGATGTTTGTTGTCTTCAGTCGTTGTGCATTTTTCATAGACAGTATAACTTTTATTTCCTCTACGAACAGGGAGAGAGCACAGTTTGGTTCCTCTGGTGCCCACATAAAGTCTGTCCACCAAACGGCACCCTTTTACCTACTGTATATAGTGTAAAACTTTTGGCCAGGCCCCTTGTCAAAAGTAGTGCACTATATAAGGAATAGTGTACCATTTTGGATGCAATAGTATGATTAATCCTCCTTCCTAGACAAACAGCAGCATCATGGCTCCCAACCAGTTTAATGTCACTGCAGTCAATTGGCCTTGTGACACATGCATATTACTTCAAGGGTGGAATCCTATTTCAAGTCGTATTGTATTTATTTCGACATTTAAAATACTATGTGCCTCTGCTACCCCCGCTGTGCAGAACACAGGCAGAGAAAAGAGGGCCTGCTGAGGAAACATTAATTACAGTGTATACCATGCTTTTCTTTTGAACTTGTATTTATTCAGGGGAGACGAATTGAGACCAGGGTCTCATTTTCAATGACACCGTAGGACATAAGAGAAAATATAAAACTATAAGATAATAATAAGTACATTACATTAGAACATCACAAACATCCCAGCCATCATAAACAAGTAATTGAAGTCAATCTTAACTTCTGATGTTCAAGGAATGTATTTATCATTCTATTAATACAAGCAAGCTACAGTATGTGTGAGAAGAAATACGTCTTGTGTTGCTGACATGAGAATTGCAACTGGATTGCATAATTCCACCACTGTAGCCAAATGTATGCATGCACATGGAATTTACTTGCATACATGAGTGTTAGGTTATGACAGCATGCAAAACAAGCTGTGTGTGCGTGCGTGCGTGCGTGCGTACAGTTCCTATGTATTGATTTAGGTCAGATCTCCATGTCTTCTGTGGGTTCAGTAGGACTGAATGTAAATGTCTGTCTGCTCAACCCCATCCACATCTCAGACGACCTCACTTCACCTCAATGATGAACTCGATAGGATACGGACCCACAAATGGCATCCTATTCCCTACATAGTCCACTAATACTACTATAACCTACGGCCCTGGTCAAAAGTAGAGCACTGGGGTGCCATTTTAGAATGCAGCCGCAGAGTTCTCCTGTTGTCTGCACATTGGCTGATTAAGCTCTCTGGAAACATGAGTCATTTTATTTGACATTATTCGAGATGAAAGTCAAAGTCAATGTGCATTGACTGGGAATTGCTCATGTCTTGCTTTCCTTTACGGACACCCACAGTCAGTCAGGAATGCTCAGTCTAACACAGTATAGCATTACTCCTACTCAAGTATTAAAACACATGTCTAATGCTTCAATCATAACTCATGACTGATGTATACTGAACAAAAATATCATTGCAATATGTAAAGTATTGGTCCCATGTTTCATGAGCTGAAATTAAAGATCCCAGAAATGTTCCATATGCACAAAAAGACGATTTCTGTCAAATTTTGCGAACAAATTTGTTTACATCCCTGTTAGTGAGCATTTTCTCCTTTGCCAAGATAATTCATCCACCTGACAGGTCTGGCATATCAAGAAGCTGACTAAACAGCATGATCATTACACAGATCCACCTTGTGCGGGGGACAATGAAAGGCCACTCTAAAATGTGCAGTTTTGTCACAAAACATAAAGCCACAGATGTCTCAAGTTTTGAGGGAGCGTGCAATTGGCATGCTGACTGCAGGAATGTCCACCAGAGCTGTTGACAGAGAATTTAATATTAATTTCTATACCGTAAGCGCCCTCCAACGTCGTTTTGGATAAATTGGCAGTAATAATTCGCCGTCCACACCAGGGTCTTGACCTGATTGCAGTTTGGCGTCGTAACTGACTTCAGTGGGCAAATACTCACCTTCACTGGCCATTGGCACGCTAGAGAAGTGTGCTCTTCATGGATGAATCCCGGTTTCAACTGTACCAGGCAGATGGCAGACATGGCATTATGTGGGTGAGCGGTTTTCAGATATCTACGTTGTGAACAGAGTGCCCCATGTGGTGGCGGTGTGGTTATGGTATGGGCAGGCACAAGCTACGGACAATGAACACTGCATTTTATTGATGGCAATTTGAATGCACAGACATACTGTGACGAGATCCTGAGGCCCATTGTTGTGCCATTAATCTGCCGAAATCACCTCATTTTCCCACATGATATTGCACGGCCACATGTTGCAAGGATCTGTACACACTTGTCCCAGTACACAAATGTCACAGTTTTTCCATGGCCTGCATACTCACCAGATATGTCACCCATTGGATCATGTTTGGGATGCTCTGGATCGACGTGTAAATCAGCGTGTTGCAGTTCCCACCAAAATATCCAGCAACTTCGCTCAGCCATTGAAGAGGAGTGGGACAACATTCCACAGGCCACAATCAACAGAAATGTTTCCTCAAATTTTTTGCGACAAGGCACATTTTTGGTCGTGTGAGCAGAAACTTGAACGTTGTGAGAATTTCGTGCAACTTCCGTAGCGCGTTTACAGTGAAATCTGAGGCTGTACCTTTATAGTTTTACACAGTAGCTAATAGGCTATTGTGGCTATTTGAGCATAATGTAGGCCTGATCTGTTTCACCTGTCTTTGTGCATGTCTCCACCCCCTCCAGGTGTCGCCCATCTTCCCCATTATCCCCAGTGTATTTATACCTGTTTTCTCTGTTTGTCTGTTGCCAGTTCGTTTAGTTCGTCAAGCCTACCAGCGGTTTTCCCCTTGCTCCTGTCTGTTTCTAGTTCCTGTTTTCTAGTTTTCCCGGATTTGACCAATCTGCCTACCCTAACCCTGAGCCTGCCTGCCGTTCTGTACCTGAGACTGCCTGCCGTTCTGTACCTTTTGGACTCTGATCTGGATTATCGAACTCTGCCTGCCCTTGACCTGTCGTTTTGCCTGCCCTCTGTTCTAGTAATAAACGTGTGTTACTTCGACACTGTCTGCATCTGGGTCTTCCCTAAAACGTGATACCTACCAACAAAACCAATGGAGCAAATCCCATAACATTTTCACATGGAAATAGCTTTACATCTTTATGATATAGCCTACAGTTGCCTATATGTGGTGTTCAATGCAGGACTACATCGCATGAGACTTAAAAAAATTGTTTTTACATTATGAAGGGCTTGACATTAATTAAATTGCATTGTATTGTGTTGTATGATGCAAAAAAACACTTTACAAAATAAAATGTATTATTATTAACATACAGAGAATTAGACAATGCAGGCTACCCCTCTAGCCTGTCTCAAAATGCAACACTGCCCCTTTAATAAAGACATAAGCTTTTTACTTGGCTGCTTTTGCTCTTGTAGGAAGCAGTAACTCCAAATTGCTGACCTTTACTTATCTACAACTGGGCTAATAACTCGCTAACTAGCAAAGAATGTCAACAAATGTGTGCCACTGCGCTCTGATCTGAAAAGCGCATTCACAGTGATTGAAAGACTGCTCGTGGGCTACCCCACCAATAGAATTCTACTCTGCCTACAACAAAATCACCGACTCAATGTTGCAAAGTTAGATTTGTTTTGGTTTGTTGCATTGAAAGGGGGCTGATATATTGTTTATTTGATTGCAGTACAATATTTGATCTATATAGTGCAAACCAATGGGGCAAATTTAGTGAAGTTCAATCTCTTGCATCTCTGCACAGCATGACATTTGTTCTGCGCGGCAGTCCTGGAGGAGCACGCGCAGTTTAGAAGAACTTTGATCAACAGCCTGATCAACTCTATGCGAAGGAGTTGTCACGCTGCATGAGTCAACTGGTCTTCACACCAGATACTGACTGGTTTTCTTATCCAACCCTACCTTTTTTACGGTATCTTTGACCAACAGATGGGGCGCAGAAGTCTAAGGCACTGCATCTCAGTGCTAGAGGCATCACTACAGAACCTGGTCCAATTCCAGGCTGTATCACAACCGGACATAATTGGGAGTCCCATATTGCGGTGCACAATTGGCCCAGCGTCGTCCGGGTTAAGGCCATCATTGTAAATAAGAATTTGTTCTTAACTGACTTTCCTAATTAAATAAAGGTTAAATATATATTTTTTGAATCTGTATTCCCAATCATGTGAAATCCATAGATTAGGGCCTAGATTAGATTTCCTTATATGAACTGTAAAATCTTTGAAATTGTTGCATGTTGCGCTTATATTTTTGTTCAGTGTAGTTTAATGGCATTTAATGGCATTGTTAAGTATGAATATATATCAATGACGACTTCACAGCGACACTTGTCATACAAATCCTTCAGTTAAAGATACAACTTTTTGGGCGACTAGACCAAATTCACATAGAAATGTGAGTTATAGATCTTTCATTCTCATTAAAAGCAAGTCTATTCCAACTAAACTACTTAAAGAGCTGCTTCATGTGCTTGGCCCTCCTATGTTGAACATAATAAACGGCTCTCTATCCACCGGATGTGTACCAAACTCACTAAAAGTGGCAGTAATAAAGCCTCTCTTGAAAAAGCCAAACCTTGACCCAGAAAATATAAAAAACTATCGGCCTATCTTCCATTCCTCTCAAAAAAAAATGAAAAAGCTGTTACGCAGCAACTCACTGCCTTCCTGAAGACAAACAATGTATACGAAATGCTTCAGTCTGGTTTTAGACCCCATCATAGCACTGAGACTATGACTTGCACTGAGACTTGTGAAGGTGGTAAATGACCTTTTAATGGCGTCAGACTGAGGCTCTGCATCTGTCCTCGTGCTACTAGACCTTAGTGCTGCCTTTGATACCATCGATCACCACATTCTTTTGGAGAGATTGGAAACCCAAATTGGTCTGCACGGACAAGTTCTGGCCTGGTTTAGATCTTATCTGTCGGAAAGATATCAGTTTGTCTCTGTGAATGGTTTGTCCTCTGACAAATCAACTGTACATTTTGGTGTTCCTCAAGGTTCCGTTTTAGGACCACTATTGTTTTCACTATATATTTTACCTCTTGGGGATGTCATTCGAAAACATAATGTTAACTTTCGCTGCTATGCGGATGACACACAGCTGTACATTTCAATGAAACATGGTGAAGCCCCAAAATTACCCTCGCTAGAAGCCTGTGTTTCAGACATAAGGAAGTGGATGGCTGAAAACGTTCTACTTTTAAACTCGGACAAAACAGAGATGCTTGTTCTAGGTCCCAAGAAACAAAAAGATCTTCTGTTGAATCTGACAATTAATCTTGATGGTTGAAAAGTCGTCTCAAATAAAACTGTGAAGGACCTCGGCGTTACTCTGGACCCTGATCTCTCTTTTGACGAACATATCAAGACTGTTTCAAGGACAGCTTTTTTCCATCTACTTAACATTGCAAAAATCAGACATTTTCTGTCCAAAACTGATGCAGAAAAATGTATCCATGCTTTTGTTACTTCTAGGTTAGACTACAGCAATGCTCTACTTTCCGGCTACCCGGATAAAGCACTAAATAAACTTCAGTTAGTGCTAAATACGGCTGCTAGAATCCTGACTAGAACCCCAAAATTTGATCATATTACTCCAGTGCTAGCCTCCCTACACTGGCTTCCTGTTAAGGCAAGGGCTGATTTCAAGGTTTTACTGTTAACCTACAAAGCGTTACATGGGCTTGCTCCTACCTATCTTTCAGAGTTGGTCCTGCCGTACATACCTACACGTACGCTACGGTCACAAGACGCAGGCCTCCTAATTGTCCCTAGAATTTCTAAGCAAACAGCTGTAGGCAGGGCTTTCTCCTATAGATTTCCATTTTTATGGAATGGTCTGCCTACCCATGTGAGAGACACAGACTCGGTCTCAACCTTTAAGTCTTTACTGAAGACTTATCTCTTCAGTGGGTCATATGATTGAGTGTAGTCTGGCCCAGGAGTGTGAAGGTGAACGGAAAGGCTCTGGAGCAACGAACCGCCCTTGCTGTCTCTGCCTGGCCAGTTCCCCTCTCTCCACAGGGATTATCTGCCTCTAACCCTATTACAGGGGCTGAGTCACTGATTTACTGGTGCTCTTTCATGCCGTCCCTAGGAGGGGTGCATCACTTGAGTGGGTTGAGTCACTGACGTGATCTTCCTGTCTAGGTTGGCGCCCCCCCTTGGTTTGTGCCGTGGCGGAAATCTTTGTGGGCTATACTCGGCCTTGTCTCAGGATGGTAAGTTGGTGGTTGAAGATATCCCTCTAGTGGTGTGGGGGCTGTGCTTTGGCAAAGTGGGTGGGGTTATATCCTTCCTGTTTGGCCCTGTCCGGGGGTTTCATCGAATGGGGCCACAGTGTCTCCTGACCCCTCCTGTCTCAGCCTCCAGTATTTATGCTGCAGTAGTTTATGTGTCGGGAAGCTAGGGTCAGTTTGTTATATCTGGAGTACTTCTCCTGTCTTATCCGGTGTCCTGTGTGAATTTAAGTATGCTCTCTCTAATTCTCTCTCTCTTTCTTTCTCTCTCTCGGAGGACCTGAGCCCTAGGACCATGCATCAGGACTACCTGGCATGATGACTCCTTGCTGTCCCCAGTCCACCTGGCCGTGCTGCTGCTCCAGTTTCAACTGTTCTGCCTGCGGCTATGGAACCCTGACCTGTTCACCGGACGTGCTCCTGTCCCAGACCTGCTCTTTTCAACTCTCTAGAGACCGCAGGAGCGGTAGAGATACTCTTACTCCTGAGATGCTGACTTGCTGCACCCTCGACAACTACTGTGATAATTATTATTTGACCATGCTGGTCGTTTATGAACATTTGAACATCTTGGCCATGTTCTGTTATAATCTCCACCCGGCACAGCCAGAAGAGGACTGGCCACCTCTCATAGCCTGGTTCCTCTCTAGGTTTCTTCCTAGGTTTTGGCCTTTCTAGGGAGTTTTTCCTAGCCACCGTGCTTCTACACCTGCATTGCTCGCTGGTTGGGGTTTTAGGCTGGGTTTCTGTACAGCACTTTGAGATATCAGCTGATGTACGAAGGGCTATATAAATAAAAGTGATTTGATTTGAAGTCTAAGAAGCGGTAGATGTGCGCTATTTCTATGCTTCCGGATCTGAAGTTTAGTTTTTACGTCTTTTACTTTCGGTTTTATACACCAGCTTCAAAAAGCTGAAAATACAATATTTTGGGTTCTGGAAAATATATTTTATAGCGGTTTAGATGGTACAATGATACTCTACACAATGACTGCTTGTTTTAATAGGCAAACTATTTGAATTTTAGCAACCAGGAAATGGCAGAGTGATTTTTAAACACAGAGGATGTCATACAGTATATTTAAATGGTCTTTACTTTTATCTCTATTTAAATTTTTAAATTTTTATTTCACCTTTATTTAACCAGCTAGGCCAATTGAGAACAAGTTCTCATTTACAATGCGACCTGGCCAAGATAAAGCAAAGCAGTGAGACAAAAACAACAACACAGAGTTACACATGGAATAAACAAACGTACAGTCAATAACACAATAGAAAAAAAGTCTATATACAGTGTGTGCAAATGGCATGAGGAAGTAAGGCAAGAAAATAGGCCATAGTAGTGAAGTAATTACAATTTAGCAAATTAACAGTGGAGTGATAGATGTGCAGATGATGATGTGCAAGTAGAAATACTGGTATGCAAAAGAGAAAAAAAGTTAATAAAAACAATATGGGGATGAGGTAGGTAGATTGGATGGGCTATTTACAGATGGGCTGTGTACAGCTGCAGCGGTTGGTTAGCTGCTCAGATAGCTGTCTGTAAAGGCAATATGTCTGTAAAGGCTGCACTAGAACATCCTTCCAATTGATCCTTAAAGGCTGGTCATTAAGGGTGATAAGGGTAGGCAACAACTTATCTGCCACGCTAATCCTCAACACGGGGGCCCCTCAGGGGTGCGTGCTTAGTCCCCTTCTGTACTCCCTGTTCACCCACGACTGCATGGCCAAGCACGACTCCAACACCATCATTAAGTTTGCTGACGACACAACAGTGGCCTGATCACCAACAATGATGAGACAGCCTATAGGGAGGAGACAACCTCTCCCTCAAGATGAGCAAGACAAATGGGGGCCAACACGCCCCCATTCTCATTGACGGGCTTTATTGGAGTGGGTCGAGAGTTTCAAGTTCCTTGGTGTCCAATCACCAACAAACTATAATGGTCAAAACACACCAAGACAGTCGTGAAGAGGGCACCACAACGCCTTTTCTCCCTAAGGAGACTGAAAAGATTTGGCATGGGTCTCCAGATCATCAAAAAGTTATACAGCTGCACCATTGACAGCATCACCGCCTGGTATGGCAACTGCTCGGCATCTGACCGTAAAGGGGCTACAGAGGGTAGTGTGTACGGCCCAGTACATCACTGGGGCCAAGCTTCCTGCCATCCAGGACCTACACCACAGTTCAAAAGTTTGGGGTCACTTAGAAATGTCCTTGTTTTTTAAAGAAAAGCACATTTTTTTGCCCATTAAAATAACTTCAAATTGATCAGAAATACAGTGTAGACATTGTTAATGTTGTAAATTACTATTTTAGCTGGAAACTGCAGATTTTTTATGGCATATCTACATACACGTACAGAGGCCCATTATCAGCAACCATCACTCCTGTGTTCCAATGGCACGTTGTGTTAGCTAATCCAAGTTTATCATTTTAAAAGGCTAATTGATCATTAGAAAACCCTTTTGCAATTATGTTAGCACAGCTGAAAACTGTTGTTCTGATTAAAGAAGCAATAAAACCGGCCTTCTTTAGACTAGTTGAGTATCTGGAGCATCAGCATTTGTGGGTTCGTTTACAGGCTTAAAATGGCCAGAAACAAATAACTTTCTTCTAAAACTCATCAGTCTATTCTTGTTCTGAGAAATGAAGGTTATTCCATGCGAGAAATTGCCAAGAAACTGAAAATCTGGTACAACGCTGTCACGCCCTGGCCTTAGTATTCTTTGTTTTCTTTATTATTTTAGTTAGGTCAGGGTGTGACATGGGGAATGTTTGTGTTTTGTTGGTTTTGGGTGTTTCTATGGTAAAGGGGTTGTTGGGTGTAGTATATGGCTTTGTGTTGAGTACATGTGTCTAGCGTTGTCTATGTATGTTTAGTTGTCTAGGAGAGTCTATGGTTACCTGAATGAGTTCCCAATTAGAGACAGCTGATTTCGGTTGTCTCTGATTGGGAGCCTTATTTAGGGTAGCCATAGGCTTTCATTTGTTGTGAGTAGTTGTCTATGTGATACGTTTGTAGCCAGTGTGTGCACATCGTTGTTTAGCTTCACGATCGTTTTCTTGTTTTGTTTAGTGTTTAAGTGTTTTTGTTTCGTTTGCCTTCTTCGTTAATAAAAAGGAGATGGCTTATTTTCCTAAAGCTGCGTTTTGGTCCGTCAATCCTCCACACGATCGTGACAAACGCTGTGTACTACTCCCTTCACAGAACAGCTCAAACTGGACCTAACCAAAATAGAAAGAGGAGTGGGAGGCCCCGGTGCACAACTGAGCAAGAGGACAAGTGCATTACAGTGTCTAGTTTGAGAAACAGACGCCTCACAAGTCCTCAACTGGCAGCTTCATTAAATAGTACCCGCAAAACACCAGTCTCAACGTCAACAGTGAAGAGGCGACTCCGGGTTGCTGGCCTTCTAGGCAGAGTTGCAAAGAAACAGCCATATCTCAGACTGGACAAAAAAAGAAAAGATTAATATGGGCAAAAGAACACAGACACTGCCTGTGTACTGGACCATGCACTGTCACTATTGTCGTTCACAGACCTTCCAGGGGGCAGGCACTCAAAATTTAAAAAGGGCACCCCTCCCCCGTAAACAAAATAATATCATTGTTCATGCTAGTTAGCAAGCTTGATTTATTTGACTGATTGTTATTTACCTCATGTGTTTCTGCCTCCCTCTGCTGCGTGTATCAGCCAACTAGACTGAATATTGATGATGACGATGTAAGCTAAATCATGTGTAAATCAAGTGTTAATCAAATGTTATGCTGCTGTGGCAGTACTGTTGATATTCAAACTAGATAGCCAGCTACACACACTTGACTGATGACCACATCTCTCAAGCCATGAATGTTTGGATACCGGGCCCCTGCAATCTCCATACGGGGCAGACTGGGAATAAGGTACAGAGAGAGAGAGAGACCCAGGAGCGCTGTTGTAGCTCTACGTGAGTACAGGAGGACCAGGCTTGACAGTTCTGATTTAAACAATAGCTCCCCTCCCATTCAATGCTATTTTCCTCCCCGTGTAGTTCAGATTGCAGCCAAATTGTGTTATAATATTAAAAAATGTTGGGTGATGTAATCTAGCACCTGCCAGTTAAACCCGGGGTACATTCCATACTTATTTGATTGGTTGAACATAAACAAATGTTTTCATGCAATAAAATACCTCCAGAGATTGTCCCCTGGTGGTGGGTGTGGTAAATCCTCATAGGGGAGACTGGTGAGTTGTTTGTTGCTGTCATCAGGGGCTGAGAATTGACTTCATCATGTGCACTAGAAATGTTGTTACACCCTCTATAAAGATCTTTTAATTTACTAGAATCTTTAAAGGGGCACTCCGCAGTTGCTACATCAATTGTTTAACATATAAATGAATGATATGTACGCATTGATTCTTGAAGAAGGTAACTTATAAATGCCTCATGAGCTTAGTTCAACTGGCGTAACCCATCAGAACCCAAAATATAAGCTTGTTTTACTCCAATGTTTGTAAACAAAGTAAATGTGAACATCCATTAGCTGTCTATGAATTGGAGAGTGGTTACATTTCTCCAGCCCAATCTCTCAGCTTTTTACTAAAACAGGGGCGGGGACTAGCTTTGTTATTGTTTTAACTGCTAATTTCTGCTTTGTTTTGGGGTTTTAGGCTGTGTTTCTGTACAGCACTTTGAGATATCAGCTGATGTAAGAAGGGCTATATAAATACATTTGATTTGATTTGATTTAAAACAGATTTGCTAAAAATGAAAAATAAGACAAAACTTGAATTATGTCATCATACTGTGTTCAGTACTGTGAGAAATGAAAACTTAGATCCATGCCAAAAAATTGAAAGTGAAGATGGATATAAAATGCATACGAGCTGAAATAGAATGTAACAATCTGTAAAATGTCTATGTCATGTACTGGAACTGACATAGGCCTATCTAAGGGAAATGATGAACAGTCTAGACTAGCCGACTTTGAAAGGAAAGGCATGGAACATATACAGCACCTGGCAAGTCCAGGTTCAGTCCGAAAACTGACCTCAGGTACAAGAATAGCTTGATGGGTCTGCAGTCTGGAAGCTGCTCTTGTGACCGGTAACGAACTGTCATTGAACTTATGGCTGCTTGTCCCTTTTGAGGAAAGGAGTGTAGCCTTACCGTGTACTCTTGTTTGAAGAGACAAACCTTGATCGCTGCATCGGACTGTGTCTCTCTCTATCTTACCTCTCTCAGGTGGGTCATCTTAAGAATGTATGTCTAAATCAGAATTTGTTCTTAATTTACTTGTCTGGTAAAAAAAAAAAAATAACTCTATCTATCTGGGTTAGGCTTATGCAAGACATGATACAATGATAGCAGTCTGAATCTGGACAGATGAAGAGACATTTCTTCCCTCTCTATGTCTATAAAGCCAGGAATCCTGCATACGTCATATTTCCTCCTGCTCATTGAGAACAGCGGGTCTATTCTCTGTGTACAGCATCCCATCTCAGAGGATACATGCCAAATGGCACCCTATTCCCTATATAGTGCACTCGTTTTGACCGGAGCCCTAGTCAAAAGTGCACTGTAGGGAATAGGGTGCCATTTGACGAGCCTCCAGAGACTCAACCCATGACTGTCCACGTATAACATAACATCCTGGTGTCCCACTTTCACTGGAAGTAAAGACACAAGCCAAAGACATAGGTCCCAAAAGTGCTGTCTGTGTTAAAAAATATATTACAATATTATTTTATATTCATAATAACCATTGTGTTATTATCATTATTATAATCAGGATATCATACTTTTGTTATCAATTTCATCATGATCATAATAACGTATAAATGGTGCATTTGTTGCCATCAAACGTGTTGCTAAACTGTGTGTGTGTGTGTTAAAATCGATTATAGAATAGCCTACTTGAAACGTAGTCGTGCGCCAGCAACAGTTTGGCATTTAAGGGGTTAATGCTCTGTCACGTGAACTGTTCCCTGTCGCTTAAAGTATTTTCCTTTCCAAAAGAAGAGTTTATAATAGTAGCAGCCTAATGATGGACTGTCTGTTACCTGTCAAAATGTTATCTGTTGTCAAAACACATTACCATGTTCTTATTTTAACCATGCATCTTATATTTTCAGGCAACAGGAGCAAACGATCAAGAGTCCGGCGAAAGCAAAAGCTCGGGGTGGACTCTATGTGCTACCAGTAGGGAGATGGGCCATGTGCTGGGGTGTTAGCAGTGGGGAAACACTCTTTTCACGCCACTTCGATACCGAAGTGACTTCTTCGTAGCAGGTTCGAATTTACGCTGCAGGTTAAGAGAAATGATTTAGCAGGTTAGGAGACTGGAGAAGGTGATGTCGTAAAGCAGAAAGTGTCGTAAACCAGGTGCAGAGGCGGGAGGGAGGGAGGTGGAGTGGAGAGAGGAGTGGGGTACGGGGGGAGGTGGCGAGAGAGGAGGTGACTCGCCCCGGCAGGCATTATTCAGACAGAGCGAAAGGATCATGGCGGATGGCCCCAGGTGTAAGCGCAGAAAACAGGCGAACCCGAAGAGGAATAACGGTAAGCCAAACTCCGTAAGCCGACGGGAAACGATTAAGTGAGATGGACTACGTACTTTTGGGTTCATTCAACTGTGTTCGCCGACTTTGGGACTTTTCTGACCCACGTTTTAGGGAGTTGAAGTGCTGGAAAGTAGTACGTATATTCAAATGTGGTGTGTACCGTTATACCTGGCTCGCTTCTCTCCCCCTAGGGCAGCAGCACTGCTCGAGCGTACCGTTATACGCACCTCTCATCCCGTGGATTTGAGTGCGAGACTGATTTTGTTCCTCGATCCAATTTTCTTTTACGGTCACTTGTCACCTTGTTTTTACAAGAGACGAGATGCAATGTGTTATACTTGTAAACAGAAATCCTGTCGTTTGCTACGCTTTTACTCAACAAAAACTTCTAAGCTAACAGGCTATCAGCTTGCTAACCCAGACATTCAGTTCAGTTAAACTCAGCCACCTGTAATTTTACTGAAAAATTACGAGATAATGGCAATAGCTAGTCTGTCGTGTTTTGCTACAGGTAGCAGAGTTATTTGAATGCATAGTATATTCTTCCATTTGACTTTGTAGACTCACTAGTTGCATGTCAATCCGGACTTGCATTAGGCCTATATTATTAGATAAATAAAATACATTTAATCGGGCTTGTGTTGTGACTTGGGCAGCAGCCCCTTCTATTATCCCGCACGCAACACTGTTTGATGCATTGCTGTCGAGGCGTTTGCTCAGGTAGGAGATCTGTGTTGTACAAAGTATTGTCTTATTAGTCCACTTTTGTTCATTTAGATTTGAATACATCACACTCGGGCTTCTCGTGGTCTCCTTTTTAGGTAGCGTAACTTTGTTTTGGTCTTAACCCGATCCGTTTTACTTTACATGGTAGTCCTCAAATGTAGCTTGTTGAATAGCTTGTGATGATTTTAATATGTGGAAGAGAAGCTGATATATCGCCGAGGCTAGTACTTACCTGTTATTCTGGGTGGTGCAAGCAATGCATGAAAGAAATGGGCGTCACACAGCCCATAGCCTTCCTATGTGTGTGAGCAACTGCTGCAGTCTATATAAGGAATCGAGTTATGCAGCAGCAACAACGCAGCCTGGACATTCTGTCTAACGACCCAAACTTCACGTGAATGAAAGGTAACAGAACACATAAATAATACACTGCACGAAATATTTTTTATTTATTGAATAGTTCAATTGCTACATGAGCATAAACAGGCTAATGATACTCAGTTTGCTAAATTAACAACATTTTACCTACAATAGCATAGAACGGCAATTTATTTTTTCGATGTAGGCTAATCATTCACTTGATTTTTATGACGTTTGTCAGCAAATGATTGTAGCTCGGATTCCACTTTAGATCTGATCAGAAAAGAGTAGCTCCCTCTCATTGGAGGGTGTCTACCTGTGTTCTACCTATCCTCCTCACTTTCACTCTACCTACCGGCCAATAAAATATTATAGGCAGTACCGTTATTCGAGTAGTGAGATGAGGGCTGGAAACAGGAAAGCACCTTTTCCTGTGGCCGCTGACGACACAAGATGTGACACAGAGCTGAGCGCCGTGCCGCCCAGGCAGCGTCCGTGCGCAGGCAGGAGCCATCAACATGTTCACCTGAACAGTGAAAACGGGGCTCGCAAATGTCCTCCTATAAAACCCTACCTGCGGCATTTATCTTTACAGTATTATTGGCACAGATTGCGGGAAAGTGTTTGTTTATTTTAAACCTATCTTCATTCTAGAGCAGACGTGGGAAAAGACTCCAATATACGCTGCAGCAAATGGCAACTTGTGCAGGTAGAAAAACATGAATGGTTGTTTAGTTTATCCGTGCATATCAGCGTCAGTAGATTCTTGGTTTCTCACTGTTGGTTTTGTTCTCGCGGGGTTTTTAACTCATAAACATGCATGATGATGTCCAATTTGTTGATGTTTGATTGTGATGGTTTTTGTTCCGTTCTTTTTCTTTTTGTCGAAACAAGTGATGTATAATCTACTCTCGTGTAGCCTACCGCCCTGTGTGTGTGTCACCGTGCGGGCAAGGGAAGAATAGGTTGTGACGGAAAAGGAAAGCAGTACACAAGGCGGTTGCGAATGCGAATGCGAATGACTCCGTTATTTCCAGTAATAGATCGCAATATTGTGAAACAGACAGCACACACCTAAATGTTTTCCATCTATTGTTTTCAATGATATCGTTACGCAATTTCCGAGTGGGTCGATGGAATGGAATGGCGGTGTGTACCGTTACTGCAGTGAAGGCGGGGCTGCTGCTTTTTATGTTGAGACGGCCAGGTATGCAAGGTGATGCAACACCTATGAAGGTGCCTCGAACTATATCGTTTTTATATTACTGCGTCATTTTTTAAATTGTTTTAATATATATCCAGTCTATTCGATCACGTGTCATTTATGATAGCAAGGCATGTTTAGTGTTATTCTATGACGGGCAACGATCATTTGACGGTTGACCGCGGGCCATAGGGTTGAGGTGCACGTCTTCATAATGTTTTATTTTAGCCTACACCTTATGTTTTAAACCCTTCGGTGTTATTTTTTGTCATTCTGTCATTTTTTATTGTTTTGAAAAATAAACATTGTCCCGCTTCGTATTAATAATTTGCGTTAGGCCTACATTTGAAATAATTAATTACATGTTGGACTGATGTGATCTGCTTACGTTATTGATGCGTAATAATGGAAAATAACAGGGTTATTTCATGAAGCTCTCCCTCCCCAGTAGCAAATCAAAAGATGTTAGAAGCAGGCAGGGTGTCACGTGGTGTCTCTCCTCCGTACATGGGGGGATGTTTTCATTACCTTGATGCTGTTTCTTCTCGGGTACTTGAATCTTGTAGTTAAGCTGCTATTTCCATCTTGTAGCCAATTATGGTATCATAGCTTGCTTCCGATTTTGGGACTTATTCTACCAGCTGTTGGAGAGACTAGTATGCAAGCACATTGATGTGTGTGTGTGTGGTGTGTGAGCAAGACCTCCTGCTAAGGTACAGTTTATACGAACCAAGGCTGCTCAGTACCCTGCCTTGACAGATTAAGGTTTGGGCTGCGTCCCAAATGACACCTTATTCTGTATATAGTGCACTATGTAGGGATATGGTGCCATTTGAGACTCGAACCTGATATTATGGCCCATGCAGCTGTAAGAATCAGGGCGTCAGGTTCAGCAACTGGCAGCAAGGAGGACGGTGTGTGTGTGTGTCCTGGCTGGGTTTAACAGGTGCCGGCCATCCCTAAGCGCGCTGCTTTTGTCACGCCTCTCTGCCGAGGCTGTACTTTTAACACGACAATTTGGGAATAGAGGAATGTGGGCTCGTGTTAACATACTTCACAGTATAAACACAGCCTTCTCAGGACTGGCCCCGTAGCTGCTTAGGATTTCACTTAGACTCACTGTCCATGTCCCAAATGGCACCATATTATTCCCTGTGTAGTGCACTGCTTTTGACCAGGGCCAATGGGGTTCTGGTGAAAAGTACTCTATTGAATAGGGAATAAGGGTGCCATTTGGGACTATTGCACCTGATTAAAGACGAGCCAAATCCACGTGTAAAGTCACACCCTCAATGACTGCCTAGATGTTACAAACCGTTTCTGATAGTGGGGTCTAGATATTCATTATTTAACAGTGTGTTTTGAGTATTTAAATTAAAGCCATTCTGCTTTGACTTTGATGTAGCTGCAACTGGCATCTGGCTAAATGGGCCTAGTTGATTATAAAAGGGGTTAATTCACACTTTCAATGGCAGAGATTTGCCACAGTAACAGTGTTGATTGACCTGTGACCTGAGACATCAAATTTCACTTTCCCCTTATCCTAGACCCTGAGGGTGTGTGTGTATATACAGTATGTGTGTATGTATGTATGTGTGCGTGCGTATGTGTTCCTTTAATGAAATGGTGCTGAAGAATAACAAACCCCACCTCTCTACTTTTATGGTAAAGGGGAGGTGAATCTAGACTGGGGGAGGGGCTGTTGTGGCTAATGTGTGTGTGTGTGTGTGTGTTTAGGAAGGTGGGAAATGGCTCCTCTCCCCTGGGTTTTGCGTGGCCTCCTCTTGTTATAGCCTCGCTACTGTATATAGCCTCACTACTGTTATTTTTCACTGTCTTTTCACTGTTTTATTTCTTTACTTACCTACTGTTCACCTAATACCTTTTTTGCACTATTGGTTAGAGCCTGTAAGTAAGCATTTCACTGTAAGGTCTACACCTGTTGTATTCGACGCACGTGACAAATTTACTTTGATTTGATTTACATTTCATTTTATTTATTTTACCTTTATTTAACCAGGTAGGCCAGTTGAGAACAAGTTCTTATTTACAACTGTGACCTGGCCAAGATAAAGCAAAGCACTGTGACAAAAACAACAACACAGAGTTGTTACACATGGGAATAACAAAATGTACAGTCAATAAAACAATAGAAAAATCTATGTACAGTCGTGGCCAAAAGTTTTGAGAATGACACAAATATTAATTTTCACAAAGTCTGCTGCCTCAGTTTGTATGATGGCAATTTGCATATACTCCAGAATGTTATGAAGAGTGCAATTAATTGCAATTCATCTGATCAAAGTCCCTCATGCTGATTGAGTTCGAATAACAGACTGGAAGCTTCAAAAGGAGGGTGGTGCTTGGAATCGTTGTTCTTCCTCTGTCATCCATGGTTACCTGCAAGGAAACACGTGCCGTTATCATTGCTTTGCACAAAAAGTGCTTCACAGCCAAGGATATTGCTGCCAGTAAGATTGCACTTAAATCAACCATTTATTGGATCATCAAGAACTTCAAAGAGAGAGGTTAAATTGTTGTGAAGAAGGCTTCAGGGCGCCCAAGAAAGTCCAGCAAGCGCCAGGACCGTCTCCTAAAGTTGATTCAGCTGCGGGATCAGGTAAAGTCATTTTCTCTGATGAATCCCCTTTCCGATTGTTTGGGGCGTCTGGAAAAAAAATTGTCCGGAGAAGACAAGGGAGCTCTACCATCAGTCCTGTGTCATGCCAACAGTAAAGCATCCTGAGACCATTCATGTGTGGGGTTGCTTCTCAGCCAAGGGAGTGGGCTCACTCACAACTTTGCCTAAGAACACAGCCATGAATAAAGAATGGTACCAACATATCCTCCGAGAGCAACTTCTCCCAACCATCCAGGAACAGTTTGGTGACAAACAATGCCTTTTCCAGCATGATGGAGCACCTTGCCATAAGGCAAAATTGATAACTAAGTGGTTCGAGGAACAAAGCATTGATATTTTGGGTCCATGGCCAGGAAACTCCCCAGACCTTAATCCCATATAGAACTTGTGGTCAATCCTCAAGAGGCGGGTGGACAAACAAAAACCCACAAATTCTGACAAACTCCAAGCATTGATTATGCAAGAATGGGCTGCCATCAGTCAGGATGTTACCCAGAAGTTAATTGACAGCATGCCAGGACGGATTGCAGGGCGGATTACAATTTAGCATTAACACTGGAGTGATAGATGTGCAGATGATGATGTGCAAGTAGAGATACTGGGGTGCAAATGAGCAAAAAAAAATAACAATATGGGGATGAGGTAGTTGGGTGGGCTATTTACAGATGGGCTGTGTACAGGTGCAGCGATCGGTAAGCTGCTCTGACAGCTGATGTTTAAAGTAAGTGAGGGATATATGAGTCTCCAGCTTCAGTGATTTTTGCACTTAGTTCCAGTCATTGGCAGCAGAGAACTGGAAGGAAAGGCGGCCAACGGGGGTGTTGGCTTTGGGGATGACCAGTGAAATATACCTGCTGAGACGCATGCTACGGGTGGGTGTTGCTATGGTGACCAGTGAGCTGAGATAAGGCGGGGATTTACCTAGCAAAGACTTATAGATGACCTGGAGCCAGTGGGTTTGGCGATGAATATGTAGTGAGGGCCAGCCAACAAGAGCATACAGGTCGCAGTGGTGGGTAGTATATGGGGCTTTAGTGACAAAACGGATGGCACTGTAGTAGACTACATCCAATTTGCTGAGTACTGTAGAGTGTTGGAAACAATTTTGTAAGTGACATCGCCGAAGTCATGGAACGGTAGGATAGTCAGTTTTACGAGGGTATGTTTGGCAGCATGAGTGAAGGAGGCTTTGTTGCGAAATAGGAAGCCGATTCCAGATTTAATTTTGGATTGTAGATGCTTAATGTGAGTCTGGAAGGAGAATTTACAGTCTAACCAGACACCCAGGCATTTGAAGTTGTCCACATATTCTAAGTCAGAACTGTCCAGAGTAGTGATGGTCTCCTGGGTGGCGCAGTGGTCTAGGGCACTGCATCGCAATGCTAGCTGCGCCACCAGAGTCTCTGGGTTCGCGCCCAGGCTCTGTCGCAGCCGGCCGCGACCGGGAGGTCCGTGGGGCGACGCACAATTGGCATAGCGTCGTCCGTGTTAGGGAGGGTTTGGCCGGTAGGGATATCCTTGTCTCTGTATGTAAATGTAATAAAATGTATGCACTCTACTGTAAGTCGCTCTGGATAAGAGCATCTGCTAAATGACTAAAATGTAAAAATGTAAATGTGATGCTAGAGGGGCGGGTGAGTGTGCGCAGCGATCGGTTGAAGAGCATGCATTTAGTTTTACTAGCATTTAAGAGCAGTTGGAGGCAACAGAAGAAGTGTTGTAAGGCATTGAAACTCGTTTGGAGGTTTGTTAACACATTGTCCAAAGAAGGGCCAGATGTATACAGAATGGTGTCGTCTGCGTAGTGGTGGATCAGACATTCACCAGCAGCAAGAGCGACATCATTGATTTATACAGAGAAACGAGTTGGCCCGAGAATTGAACCCTGTGGCACCGTCATAGAGACTGCTAGAGGTCCGGACAACAGGCCCTCCGATTTGACACACTATCTGAGAAGTAGTTGGTGAAGCAGGCGAGGCAGTCATTTGAGAAACCAAGGCAATTGAGTCCGCCAATTAGAATGCGGTGATTGACAGTGTCGAAAGCCTTGGCCAGGTTGATGAAGACGGCTGCACAGTACTGTCTTTTATTGATGGCGGTTATGATATCGTTTAGGACCTTGAGCGTGGCTGAGGTACACCCGTGACCAGCTCGGAAACCAGATTGCATAGCGGCGAAGGTACGGTGGGATTCGAAATGGTTGGTGAATTTACATGAATTAATGTGTGGCAAGGCTTAAAGGAAAACTCCACGCCAAAAAACTATCTTTTGGTATTTCTTTCATTAGCCCATTATTGATACAGTCTCAAAATGTTTTGCATGTCAGCAATCAAGTTTTCAAGATATTTAGCTTTCAAAATACCACATATGATGCAAAATGCATCATTCCGGCAATATTTCTGTATTTTGAAAGGTACCCATCTTGAAAACTTGATTGCTGACATGCAAAACATTTTGGCATGATATCAACAATGGACTAATGAAACATATACCAAAAGATAGTTTTTGGGTGGAGTTTTGCTTTAAGCACTTGTTCCCTATTGTGAGTATTTTGTGTTGTAATGAAATTATGTAGCCACTAGCCAGATAACACTTAGGTTATTACTGTCCAGCTTGTTTGTGAGAGATGGCTTAATTATTCAGATGAAATAGGCTAATATAGGCTATTATTGTGTATTAGGTTTACAGGAACATTTATATTCATGTTAACAATCCTAAATTCTCAAGTGATATAAAATACGGAACTGCAGGGTCATATTCATCAGTGCACACTGTAACAATATGTTTTGCAACAGAAAAACGAAAACAATGGTTCCCTATTGGACACGTTCAAATAGTAGTCCTTCTCTGTTTTGGTTTCCATTTAGTTCCGAGTGATTTTTTATTATTATAGATTTTATTAACCTTTATTGAACTAGGCAAGTCAGTTAAGAACAAAAATCGTATTTACAATGACAGCCTACCAGAAGGCAAAAGGACTCCTTTGGGGACGGGGGCTAGGATTATAAACATAGGTTAATTCCCAACCCTCTGAAAGAGATCTCATCCAGTTGTAGGCCTAGTTCTAATGTCCCGTCAGCTAGGCCGTGATCAATGTTTTACGCTGTTACCAGAACAGTATAGGCCTAGGTAGGCTTTTGATCATGTCAAACTATAGGCTTATCTTAACTCTGAGTTAGCACAGTTGGAAGGATTTGAGAGTGGGTTGGACTGATTTCTTCCAGAGGCCACCACGTTATTGTTTGAGAAACTTCATTCCAGAAAGAACATGTTTTTCTTCTCTCTCTCACACACACTAGCAGGGGCTGCAGGTAGCCTAGTGGTTAGAGTGTTGGGCCAGTAACTGGGAAGGTTGCTAGATCGAATCCCGAGCTGACAAGGTAAAAAATCTGTCGATCTGCCCCCAAACAAGGCAGTTAACCCAGTGTCCCTAGGCTGTCGTTTGTAAATAAGAATTTGTTCTTAAGTGACTTGCCTAGTTTAATAAAGGATTAAGAAAAAAACTAGCTTCATTCAGTCACCTGAATACCAGCAATAGCCTATAGGTGCATTATTGGGTCTTGTGATGGCTTAGGCTAAGCTATTGTGTGCTGGATTTAGAGTGAAAGAAGGCCCAAGAAGGCCCCTATGTCCCAAATGGCACTTTTATTCCCTTTATGGTGGGAATATAGTAGGGCCCCTGGTCAAAAGTAGTGCACACTATAGGGAATAGGGTGCCATTTTGGACGCATCCCTAGTTACCTTTGCCATTGACTGGCCTCCCTCCTACCTTTGAAAGCGTGAGGCAGAAGAAAGAGCCCATTCACGGGCAATAATACTGAGAATACTTTCACACTCAGCTGGTGGGAAACCCTCTCCTTGTTTCCACCAGCTCATTTGCAAATCCTCCCATGCTCTTTATTATGGAAGCCTCTGCAAAGAATACACAGTTAGAGAGGCACTCCAGGAAATCATTTGAAATCTCACTAGCTATGCCTCGGGTCTTAGCTCCTCTGGGCATTATGTCTTCCTGGTGGTGGTCATGGAAATACAGTAGTTTCTATTGTGATGTCTGTTGTAAACAGACAGGTCATTTGTCTTCACTAACAGGGTTCACTAACATTATCCCAAACCATAATACAGTACAGTAACAGGGAGAGGCAAGGACTCAGTGTTAGAGTGGGCTCGCTGGGGAGTTGACAGTATAGAGGAGCTGTGATGTAGCGTAATGAGGGATCATTAGCTAGTGCTAACAGCAGATAGGGTGGTTTTGGTGCCGCTATCTGCTGAGTTATGAGCGGAGGGAGGGAAACTGGTGGAGGGAGGGAAACTGAAGGAGAGGTGGGGGAGAGAGAGACAGAAGGAGAGAGAGAGAGAAGTGGGTGGGTGGGTGGGTGGAAGAAGAGAGAGAGTCCTCCCAGCAGCAGGCACCTTTGCCTCAGCCCAGCCGCTTTCTGTTGTGTTTGAAATGGCACCCAATTCCCTACAGTGGCAAGAAAAAGTATGTAAACCCTTTGGAATTACCTGGATTTCTGCATAAATTGGTCATCAAATTTGATCTGATCTTCATCTGTCACGAAAATAGACAAACATAGTGTGCTTAAACTAATGACACACAAATTATTGTATTTTTCTTGTCTATATTGAATACATCATTTAAATATTCACAGTGTAGGTTGGAAAATGTATGTGAACCCCTAGGCTAATGACTTCTCCAAAAGCTAATTGGAGTCAGGAGTCAGCTAACCTGGAGTCCAATCAATGAGACGAGATTGGATATGTTGGTTAGAGCTGCCTTGCTCTATAAAAAACACTCACAAAATTTGAGTTTGCTATTCACAAGAAGCATTGCCTGATGTGAACCATGCCTCAAACAAAAGAGATCTCAGAAGACCTAAGTTTAAGAATTGTTGACTTGCATGAAGCTGGAAAGGGTTACAAAGGTATCTCTAAAAGCCTTGATGTTCATCAGTATAAATTGATTAAGTTCAGCACTGTTGCTACTCTCCCTAGGAGTGGCTGTCCTGCAAAGATGACTACAAGAGCACAGTACAGAATGCTCAATGAGGTTAAGAAGAATCCTGAGTGTCAGCTAAAGACTTAAAGAAATCTCTGGAACATGCTAACATCGCCGTTGACGAGTCTACGATACGTAAAACATTAAACAAGAATGGTGTTCATGGGAGGACACCACGGAAGAAGGCACTGCTGTCCAAAAAAACATTTTTGCATGTCTGAAGTTTGCAAAAGTGCACCTGGATGTTCCACAGCGCTACCAGCAAAATATTCTGTGGACAGATGAAACTACAGTTGAGTTGTTTGGAAGGAACACACAACACTATGTGGGGAGAAAAAAAGGCACAGCACACCAACATCAAAACCTCATCCCAACTGTAAAGTATGGTGGAGGGAGCATCATGGTTTGGGGCTGCTTTGCTGCCTCAGGGCCTGGACAGCTTGCTATCGTCGACGGAAAAATAAATTCCCAATTTATTAAGACATTTTGCAGGAGAATGTTAGGCTATTTGTCCACCAATTGAAGCTCAACAGAAGTTGAGTGATGCAACAGGACAACAACCCAAAACACAGAAGTAAATCAACAACAGAATGGCTTCAACAAACGAAAATACACCCACTGGAGTGGCCCGGCCCGATTGAGATGCTGTGGCATGACCTCAAGAGAGCAGTTCACACCAGACATTCCAAGCATATTGCTGAACTGAAATAGTTCTGAAACAGTTTTGTAAAGAGGAATGGTCCAATATTCTTCCTGACCGTTGTGCAGGTCTGATTCGCAACTACAGAACACATTTGGTTGAGGTTATTGCTGCCAAAGGAGGGTCAACCAGTTATTAAATCCAAGGGTTCACATACTTTTCCCACCCTGCACTGTGAATGTTTACACGGTGTGTTCAATAAAGACATGAAAACGTATAATTGTTTGTGTGTTATTAGTTTAAGCAGACTGTGTTTGTCTATTGTTGTGACCTAGATGAAGATCAGATTAAATGTTATGACCAATTGATGCAGAAATCCAGGTATTTCCAAAGGGTTCACATACTTTTTCTTGCCACTATATATAGTGCACTCCTTTGCATGCGCTCTGGTCAAAAGTAGTGCACTACATAGGCAATAGGGTGCCATTTGGGATGAAGATCCTGTCTTTGAGGACATTAATCAGGGCCAGACAGGGGTGGGTGAGGGGTACTGTACTCTACAAAGAGGCCCCTGGGAGTGTGTGTGTGTGTGTGTGGGGGGACACAGAACACTGGAACGGTTTGTTGTTTTGGGGGAGCAGATTGATGATCGAAAGACATGGCCTAATATGGGTTTATGTTGCAGGGTGTGTGTGCAGAGTATATTATATGTGTGTGTGCACGTGCAATCGTGAGTGTGTGTCTGCTCGCGCATGTGTGTGTACATGTGTGGTATTGAATTGGAGGTTATGTCAGCTAAATGTCCTCTTCAGAGGTGATGTGAGCAGAGGGTGTGTCAGGGGAGGCTGTGTTGATGGTGGATGTGTATGCGTGTGTGTCAGCGGTGGATGTGTATGCGTGTGTGTCAGCGGAGGCTGTGTTGATGAGGCTGTTAGGAGAACGTTGTATGCCTACCGTGTGTGTCGTCTTTGTCTGAAAGAAACCCACTATGGGTTAAAAGTGGGCTAAAGAATAAGGGGCCCTGGGCCCAGTTGCATAACACATCTTGACTCACTTAGGTGATTGGGTCTGGGTACAAAGTTTCCCCCTATATATCTGTCTCTCTCAGTCTCCACACAATATTTACCGCCCCTCAGAGTTGTCCTCTGTCATTGTGGATGTTGTTTTTGTTGTTCTTTTGGTTTACCTTCCTGCTGAGTGGATAAGATCTGGAACATTTGCTCTCTTTCATGTATCCTGGAGAATACCATACGCTCTCTAGTTCCTGAAGTGTATGTGCACCCCAAAAGCCAACCTATTTCCTATGTAGTGTACATATGTAGTGTGCTACCGTCCGGAAAACGGTTCTAGAGCATCGGCTCTTGGACCAACAGGCTCCGAGACAGCTTCTACCCCCAAGCCATAAGACTGCTAAATAGCCAGACTGCTAAATAGTCAGTAAAGGGTGCCCAAACTATCTGCACTGACCCCACACACACTTGCTAGACTTTTTATACAAACCATAGACACACTCACTCACACACACACACTACATTGACACTCCCTCACAAAACGGCCAAACATTCACATACACTACATAGACACATGCATAACACACACACGCAGACCGTCACAACATAAACACACATACATACACATTACACACACACTTTTACACTCATAATTTGCTGCTGCTGCTCTGTTCTTTATTTTACTATTATTATTGTCTTTCCTGGTGCCTAGTCACTTTACCCTGCCTTCTTGTACATGTCTACCTCACAAACTGTACCTCGTACCTCTGCACATTGATCTGGTACTGGTTCTCCCTGAATATAGCTCCATGTTTTTCTTTTTTTTATTCCTCTCGTGTTACTATTTCTAAACTCTGCATTGTTGGGAAGGGCTCGCTTTTCACTGTAAAGTCTACACCTGTTGAATTTGGTGCATTTGACAAATACGATTGTATTTTATGTCCTTGTAGTCGGATCAAATACGATTGTATTCGTCACACGCGTCGTGAACAACAGGTGTGGACTAAAGGTGAAGTGTTTACTTACGGGCCCTTCCCGACAATACAGAGAGAAAGAAAATAGAGAAATAATAGAAAAGTAATAACACGTAATAATAAAAGTAATAACACATATCCAATGAGTAACGATAACTTGGCTATACAAGGGGTACCAGTACAGAGTGGATGTGCAGGGGTACGAGTTGGTTGAGGTAGATATGTACATATAACTAGGAATAAAGTAAGAGATAAGTATGTCATGACAAAGAAAAGTTAGTGCCAAAAGGGTCAATGCAGATAGTTAACTAGTTAACCAAATAGCTAGCCAGACTATCTAGTAGTCTTATGGCTTGGGGGTATAATCTGTTCAGACTCGTGTTGGTTCCAGAATTGTTCATCGGTACCACTTGCCGTGTGGTAGCAGAGAGAACGGTCTATGACTTGGGTGGCTGGAGTCTTTGACAATTTTCAGGGCCTTCCTCTGACACCGCCTGGTATAGAGGTCCTGGATGACAGGGAGCTCGGCCCCAGTGTTGCACTGGGCCATCCACACTACCCTCTGTAGCGCCTTGCAGTCGGATCCCAAGAAGTTGCCATACCAAGCAGTAATGCAGCCCGTCAAGATGCTCTCAATGGTGCAGCTGTATAACATTTTGAGGAGCTCATGCCATTTTTTCAGCCTCGTTGTCGTGCCCTCTTCACGACTGTGTAGGTGTGTTTGGACCACGATAGATCGTTAGTGGTGTGGACACCGGGGAGCTCTCAACCTGCTCCACTACAGCCCAGCTCCCCTATCACTAGTGAGAGCCCGGTCCTCCTTCACACCTCCCTACCTAGGCCTAACTATACACCTGGCAGTTTGTGCCTGTGTGAGCGTGTGTGTGTGCTGTCAGGGAGAGAGGAGGTGGGTCTGTCATGGCAGGATGTGAATGGCTGGTTGGTTTCCCTGGGTTTCTCTTAACTTTTTACATGGTTTGGTAAACTATCTGCTATCAAAGCAACAGACAGACATCATCAGCTATCAGGCTCTGTGAAGCAAGGGTACTTGCTACTAGTGTGGCTACTAGTATTAGCAGGAAGTCCTGGTATAGTATACATGTAATGCCTTAACTGTAATGTCTGTTTTCCAAATGGCACCCTATTCCCCATGTAGGCTAGTGCACTACTTTTGACCAGAGTTCTTTGGCTGAGCTTTATATAGCATGCTAGATCCCAATGTCCATTCCCCTTTTGGTTAGGTGTTCAGCTGGGCTAAGTTCTACTATATACAAACAGAGGTAGGAAGGAACCGCTTGTGTCCAGGTTATTCTGCTAAATGGCATTAGAAAGGGGTATCACTTTTTCCCCTCGAAACACGTTAAGATAATTGTCCTGAAGGCCTTGCTGCACGCTCACGCCACGGAGGAAACGGTTATAAAATCCTCCTGACCAAACTCTGTCAGGTGTTCTTTGTGAGAGGTTTAACGGGACTGGAGCCCAGAGGCATCTGTCTGCTCCGCTGGAATAGACGGGGCGAGGGGAGGCAGAGAGGAGGTGGGGAAGACAGGTGAAGAGGAGAGGGAGGCAGTAGGAGGCATGGAATATTTACTCCACATACTGTACAATGTTCCATCCTCAGTGTCATCCATTCATGAAAACGGCTGTGTCTCAAATGGCACCCTATTCCTTGTGTAGTGCACTACTTGACCATGGCCCATAGGGTCGCAGACAATGTTTAGACTGTGCTAATAGGCTGAAAGACACTGACATTCTCTTCGGAAGACATAACACTTCAGCTTCATGTGCGTGTGCAATGACCCTCCGACGTTTTCAAAGGTACCTGAAATATCTGGTTAACATGCGTCTTATTTCCTGGCTCAAATTGGTTACCACATTGTTTGTGTTGTGTTTGGTTTAGTTTGTTTGTCAGTGTGAGTCAGTTTGCCATTGTGAATGTTAGTTCACAGCGGGTGTGTACTGCAAACGTAAGACTGGTTCTCATACTTTCAATGCAGCCATCTGCATGGTTTTTGTCATTTTAATTTTATTTATGTATGTGCGTGGCATTCTTCGCTGCGTGCACGCATCGCCGTATCTCCCCCCTCAGCTTCACCTCTCTCCTGCCTCCTCGTCTGGGTGACATTTTAGAAGACGGCTCTCTGAATGCGTCTGACATTTGCTAAACTGCGTTCGGAGGGTCCTGCCTGTCCTTGCGTTTCCTTCCTTCTCCCCCACTCTGCACTGCATTGTGTAACTAGAGTGCGAATCCCAAATGGTACCCTATTCCCTATATAGTGCACTGGGCTCAGGTCAAAAGTAGTGCGCTATGTAGGGAATAGGGTGCCATTTGGGATGCGGCCAGGTTAAACGTACAGTGAAAACACTGTGACAGACTGCATGCCCCTTGGGGATAACAGTGCAGCAGTCCTTGTACAGCTAGGCTGAGGATTATTGTTCCTGTATACATACAGTAATACCCTCTTTCTATTTTTCTCCCATGTAGTACAGTACAAAGGCTTCAAACATTTACATTTCATCCTCCCACCAACTGAACATTATAGTTAGGTGCTCGAGTCAGAGTCAATTGAATTACCAAATTCACACATCATTTAATTTTGTTGTAAGGGGAATCACTTTTAACCTGCACCGTGTGCAGTGCCTTGTGAGGTCAAACTCAGAATGATTGTGATCATGTAATGAATACGATGGGAGACAGAGTGTTGGTTTCAAGCGCAGGGCACAGCAGGTGTTTATTAGTAAAGGACCACAGGAAGAGGCAGGTAGCTGGGTCCAGGGACAGGGACAGGCAGAAGGTCATACACAGGGACTCCAAAAAGGTAACAGTATAGGCAGGGAAAAGGCTAATAACGTAGTCCTGGAGATCAGTCAAGAGGTTAACGACAGGAAATCTGATAGGCAAAAGTACAGGCAGGGAATAGGCAAAAAGGCATCGTTAGTGAGGATGGCCAAAAACTACGATACACAGGAGGACTAATACGGAAATAAACAGAGCTCCGAATAGAACGTGTAACAAAACAAACAATACCTCACAATGATGCGGTACAAAGAACTGAGCTCAATAGTGTGTGTGTAAATGACCTATCAGGTGTGTGAACAGGCGATCAGAATTCAGGTGATTGGGATCACGAGAGTGAGCTGCGTTCAGGGGATCTACGTGTTTGAGAGTGTGAGTTGGAAGCAGACGTTACAGATCACCTCTCAGATCACCTCTCGTGCCTAGGCTATCCTGGACAAAACTCCTTCCCAGCCCAGTCCCCACCCCAGTGGTTCAGTCAAGCTTCAAGCTTCTAGCAACGCTTTCTCCACTCTTGGTCTGTGCCAAATGGCACCCTATTCCCTTTATAAAGCACTACTTTATAGTGTATTACTTTTGACCAAGGCCCATTGTCAAAAATATTGCGCTATATAGGAAATAGGGTGCCATTTGGCGTCTGTGCCACTCAAATATCAACTCAACTGACTAGCTGCCAGCTTCTAGTGTCCCAGCGGTCCCATCCTACAGCTTGATGCCGGGCTCTTTGACAGCCATTCAAACTGTAGCTAGCCTTGCCCACGCTAACCTAGACTTAATCTCGTCCTCGGACAGTTCCGCCCAAGTACGCGAAGAGTCTGGTGACCCACGTGTCAAACTTGGCCTTCATTAGCCAAAAGAGAAAGACCGGGAGAAACTTCTGGCGCATAGGCATTGGCTTAATCGGCTTAAACCCTTTGGCATGTACCATCACATATTTGTGATCATTGTTGAGTGGTCCCGGCAGCGTATCAATCGCAAATATGTGATTGGAATAGTAGCAACAGAACGTATGGTGCAGCAAACGTGTCTAAGCAGCATTGTTGTCTGAAAAGCATCTCAACAATGTTTTGTACTGATGGGAAATAAAGGTCTTCCCAACTTCATTTCTCAATTTCACCTTTTATTGTTAAAGATAAATGCGAACTTCATCATCCAAACATCACACGGAACACATCCAAAGACAAACTCATTCCATGCAAAACATTTTTTTTAACATAAGTTAGCGACCTAACAGCTAGACTTGAACAAGGGAGAAATGTAATATTGTTTAGAAAAGAGACGCGTGTTAGCTAAACTAACCGCAGCTAAATTCTTTATGATGGCAGCCATGTTTGTTTATGTTCGACAAGCGAAAACTCCCTCATCCCAGAATGCCATTCACTATATAATGCAAATAAAGGAAGTCAAAGATGGCTGTGCCCATTACCTGAAGAATATGCCTAGAACGCCAGCATCCCGGAATCGCCTCCTCACTGTTGACGTTGAGACTGGTGTTTTGCAGGGTACTATTTAATGAAACTGCCAGTTGAGGACTTATGAGGAGTCTGTTCCTCAAACTAGACACTCTAATGTACTTGTCCTCTTGCTCAGTTGTGCACTGAGGCCTCCCACTCTTTCTATTCTGGTTAGAGACAGTTTGCGCTGTTCCATGAAGGGAGTAGTACACAGCGCTGTACAAGATCTTCAGTTTCTTGGCAATTTCTCGCATGGAATAGCCTTCATTTCTCAGAACAAGAATAGACTGAATAGTTTCAGAAGAAAGTTATTTGTTTCTGGCCATTTTGAGCCTGTAATCAAACCCACAAATGCTGATGCTCCATCCAGATACTCAACTAGTCTAAACAACAGTTTTCAGCTGTGCCAACATAATTGCAAAAGGGTTTTCTAATGATCAAATAGCCTTTTAAAATTATAAACTTGGATTAGCTAACACAACGTGCCATTGGAACACAGGAGTGATGGTTGCTGATAATGGGCCTCTGTACGCCTACGTAGATATTCCATAAAAAAATCTGCCGTTTCCAGCTACAATAGTCATTTACAACATTAACACTGTCTACACTGTATTTCCGATTCATTTTATGTTATTTTTAATGGACAAAAAAAAGTTTCTTTTCTTTCAAAAACAAGGACATTTCTAAGTGTCGCCAAACCTTTGAATTAAGAATATCATGGAATTATAATAGAACATTTGTTTCTCTTAGAATAAAAACCTTAGTGTAACAACAGTTTTAGTAAGTAATATTGACGAGTAGAAACCCCAAAATATTTTTAATTGTGTGCTCTGGACAGTTTAGTGTAAGATAAGTTATAAGTAGGCCTGTTGTAAAATAAATATCATTAGCTTATTGCTGTCATTTGTTGGATACGGTAGGCACTGGCCTTACTTGGTAATTGCTGCAATATAGCCTGTTAAAAACGTTTGTGTTCGTAAGTGTTTTATTTCATTCTGAATGTAATGTTGTGTTTGCCGCAATATAATACAGTATCTTGCTCGTATTTTTCCGACAAACAATGACTTGACTTAGGCCTACTTTTGATATGATCCTAATAACGTTTTGAAAACTTTTGTGAAGGTTTTAGTGTGGTGTGGCTATTAGCCTATTATACTGCAGGCCTTTGATTTGAAGGCATTGCACACCGGCGCTCCAACTGACTCTGACAGTTGAACTTGAGATTCGACCATAGGGTGGGGACAAATGTTTGCAGGTTTTATTAGCTGGCCGGTGGACTAACTAAAACATTTTAGCTGACATAGGGCTAATTGAGTGACTGTTATACTGCAGCAAGAGAGAAACTGCTGATGCACATCCACATGTTGAACTTGCACCTTGTGTATTCTACTATTCTAACTCTCAACAGTAAGTTGAGACCCCGGCTGAGTTCCTAGTTGCCCATCCCTGGTTTAAAGAATCCACATGTTCTGAAATATGAACACGGAAGTACTGGACAATTACAATTCTTTTTTGACACAATTAAAATTATATTCTTGAATTGGACTCACATTTTATTGGTCTCTGTCTTGGACCCCTCGTCCCCCTTCCGGTATCAGTCTTGACTCGGACTTGATTTTGGCCGGTCTTGGTCTTGAATCGGTCTCGCTTTAGGTGGTCTCGAGCACAACCCTAAAACGTAACCTAACATCTAACTTTAATTTGAACCCTTACCCTAATTGTTACCCTAAACCTAAACCCCTAAGCCTAAAATAGCCTTTTTCCTTGTGAGGACCGGCCACGTGTTTTACTATCCTAATGTTTACATACCCTACATTACTCATCTCATATGTATATACTGTGCGCTATACCATCTACTGCATCTTGCCTATGCCGTTCGGCCATCGCTCATCCATATATTTACATGTACATATTCATTTCTTTTACACTTGTGTGTATAAGGTAGTAGTTGTGAAATTGTTAGACTACTTGTCAGATATTGCTGCATGGTCGGAACTAGAAGCACAAGCATTTCGCTACACTCGAATTAACATCTGCTAACCATGTGTATGTGATCAATCAAATTTGATTTGTGAGGACTTCTGGTCCCCACAAGGATAGAAAAATCAAATCACACACACACACACTACACAGAAAGAGTCATGGAATGGACTATCCACCTTACGCCAGCAGGCTTGTTTATATGTCTGTTCCACCATCACCACATCCCATCCCTGGCAGATTTGTCATGATGTGGTTGCTCTTCACCATCAGACAATGGAAAGCTCTTCTCGTGCAAAGTGTGTGTGTCTGTGTGTGCGTGTGAAGTGGATGTTGAGAGTCAGTAGAGAAAATGAAGAGTTCAGCGCTAAGCAGCAGTACATTATTATCAAATCAACATCAGCGTACCGTGCTTAGTCCTACCTGCTGCGTTGCCTGTATGATGTACTATCAGACACATAGAAGCTAGTGGAGTGGTTTCCTGTCATACAGGGTAGGATTTAGTTGCTAGAAAATAGATATTACGTCTTCGGCAATGAATTTCCGTATTAGAGACTTAGTAATAGTCATCTTCATTGATATAGGCCTACGCCTACAAACAGTGCATCGGCAAACACACACACACCAACAGAGAGAATATGTTTTATAATCATATAGGGGCTTTCTATATGATTACATGGTTGTTGCTATAGATGTTTTGCTGGATTGCGTGGATTAGGCTACGTGCTAGTCTTCAGTTCGGCAGACCGAGGTGGATGAAAAAGATTGGATTGAGCTAAATGGAAATAATATAATGTGTTGGTACTGCAAACGGAAAGTCCACGTTAGAGACCCAGAGCCTCTGCAAAGGCACATTTCGTGTGTGTCTCAAATGGCACCCTATTCCCTATATAGTGTCCTACTTTTACCAGAGCCTTATGTGCCCTGGTTAAGTGTAGTGCGCTACAATGTGAATAGGGTGCCGTTTGGGACGCAACCTAGTGTGGATTTATTGGTAAGGATGTTCTAGGTAATGCAGTCATCTTTTGCACTGTTAACTCCATTGGAAATTATAAGCAGTGCTTGTATCTCACTTGAAATCTGTTCTTCAGCATCAGAAATACATGCTTTTTATCTCTTTTTGTTTAATGCACATAGAAATATTATTAATCTTGATATTATTCATATTGCTAATATGCCTTATCTGTAGGCTATTCTATATAATAATGTCACAGCTTTTCCTGTTAGATACAATATATATACAAATGTCTGTGGACACCCCTTCAAATGATTGGATTTGTCTATTTCAGCCACACCCGTTGCTGACAGGTGTATAAAATCGAGAACACAGCAATGCAATCCTTAGACAAACATTGGCAGTAGAATGGCCTTACTGAAGTGCTCAGTGACTTTCAAAATGGCACCATCATAGGATGCCACCTTTCCAACAAGTCAGTTTGTCAAATTTCTGCCCTGCTAGAGCTGCCCCGGTCAAATGTAAGTGCTGTTATTGTGAAGTGGAAATGGCTCAGTCGCAAAGTAGTAAGTCATACAAGCTTACAGAATGGGACCGCTGAGTGCTGTAAATCGTTTGTCCTTGGTTGCAGCACTCACTACGGAGTTCCCAACTGCCTCTGGAAGCAATGTCAGCACAATAACTGTTCGTTGGTATGGCCGAGCAGCCGCACACAATCCTAAGATTACCATGCACAATGCCAATCGTCAGCTGGAGTGGTGTAAAGCTCGCCGCCATTGGACTCTGGAGCAGTTGAAATGCATTCTATGGAATGATGAATTACAATTCACTATCTGGCAGTCCGATGGACGAATCTGGGTTTGGCGGATGCCAGGAGAACGCTACCTGCCCAAATGGATAGGGCCAACTGTAACGTTTGGTGGAGGAGAAATAATGTTTTTTCATGGTTCGGGCTAGGCCCCTTAGTTCCAGTGAAGGGAAATCTTAACGCTACGGCATACAATGACATTCTAGATGATTCTGTCCTTTCAACTTTGTGGCAACAGTTTGGAAGGCCCTTTCCTGTTTCAGCGTGACAATGCCCCCGTGCACAAATCAAGGTTCACACAGAAATGGTTTGTCGAGATCAGTGTGGAAGAACTTGACTGGCCTGCACAGAGCCCTGACCTCAACCCCATCAAACACCTTTGGGAAGAATTGGAATGCAGACTGCGAGCCATGCCTAATCGCCCAACACCAATGTCCGACCTCACTAATGCTCTTGTGGCTGTAGCGGGGTACGTAATGGGCGGCAGAGAAGTCAGGCGCAGGAGAGCAGAACTTGGTAATAACCGTAGATTTATTAAGCAAAACCAACGGCATCCAGAACAACAAGAGTAAATGGGCACAAAATAACCCGACGTGCGCTCCAGGGGAACGTGCACAAGCACTACAATAAACAATCCCACACAAAGACATAAGGGGAACAGAGGGTTAAATACACAACAAGTAAATTAGGGAATTGAAACCAGGTGTGAGGAAAAACAAGACAAAACAAATGGAAAATGAAAAGTGGATCGACGATGGCTAGAAGACCGGCGACGCCGACCGCCGCCCGAACAAGGAGAGGACCAGACTTCGGCGGATGTCGTGACAGTGGCTGAATGGAAGCAAGTCCCCACGGAAGAGTGGAGGCTGTTAAAGCAGCAAAAATGCCCATAATTTTTGGTTAGAGATGTTCGACAAGCAGGTGTCCACATAATATTGGTCATGTAGTGTGGAGATATCGCTCAAGTTATCACAATATTATTGGCCAGTTCACCTACTCTTCTGTCACTTTGTTGGAGCAATCAAGGATCCTTTTGGGAGGGCGAAATACGAGGCACAAAACCCCCAGTACCTCAGCTGTTTTATAAAAGTGTCAGCCCTGCATGTTTGTCTGTCTGTTTGATTGTACTTCCTGCACAAGCAGTACTGTACAGTACTGTATGTGTGGGATGTGGAAAGAGAAGCGTAGGCTCTTTCTGGGGGAGTCTGGGGTGGGATGTTGCTTTACTCTCACGAGCCGGTTCAGGGGCTGGGCTGTGTTCTCCAGATGTGCCCAAAAACTGACACACACAGCAGGGGAGGACAGGGAGAGTCACATGGCTGCTGATGGCAAATTCTAGTGGAGTTTCCAGGCTGTTTTTGTTGCTATCGTAGCACTATTCTCAGTTCTCACGGCAGGTGTTTATGGTCGTGTTGCTGCGCGGCATAATTTCCATCCTCAAGGTTCAGTTGATGGCTTTTGACGAGCGTATCTCTTCTTGAGTGTCATTCAAGCATGTCATTTTGAATCAAGGTAGGATTTGAACACGTTTCTATTACTTCACAATCTGTTTTGGGGTATTACCATTGTTTTTAGACAATGACCAATAATGAGCTGCCTCAGTCTGACACAGTGATTGGTTGACAGATGCACTGGAAACAGGGGTCAGTGTGGCATGTGCCCTAAACAAGTTGCACCAATCGCCTCATAGTCATTGGCTTATGTCTGACAGCGCGTCGATTCTGCCTGCGCTGATCGCTCTCGTATCTCGCAAAGGGTAATGAGATCGCACGAAAGTAGTTTGACTACAATGTGCTGTCTAACGTTTAACAGAAATGTGACCTATGTAACTTCCCCTAACGAACCCCATTTAATTCCTCAAAACAGGCCGAATTAATAAAAGCTAAAACAATACATCTGTAAATAATGTTGGTGTGTTTTGGTTAGGAAAGTAATAGTCAAACAATTTCACATCTATGTAATAACTTCTTAAAATGTAACTACAAGTAATCTAAAATGTAATCTGTGTAACCCCCTAAAGTAATTATTTATCATGAGAGGACCATAAACAATAACTAGTAATGCTGCATACTCCAACAAAGGATAAAATCTCACCTTTCTGATCATTTGTTTTTATAAATTCCTGAGGTGCAGTCACTTTTAAGGACAAGCATAAGTACACAGTACAAATATGATGAAAATAATAAATATTTATATGACCTATTTCCTATTCAACTGTATGAATAAGGCTTGACGTGACTTAGAAGCTTTCTAAATATAGTAGAATCAAATTATAAAACCACTAACTATAATATTTTAACCTTCCTTATAACTGTAAAATACATATTTGTATATTTAGTGTTAGAGAAAATGTGCATATCTCTCTTGATCAAAACATCTGCCCCCACCGCTGTGAACGTCACACAGAGCTCTAGCTTGGCTTCCTGAACTCGCGAGGAACTCTTTTCATCTCATATTGATATTTTCCGTCTATGACAAACAGGAAGGGTTTTTGTTTAAAAAAGAAAAAAAGAAAAAGATGAAATATTTTAAATTAATGGCTATAAATCTGAAGGTGCAATAGTGATGAAACCACTCTCTCTGTAACGACGCTCGTCGTTGGTTGAAGGAGAGAAGGACCAAATTGCAGCGTGGTACGTTTCCATATTTATTGGAACACTTATTTTTAAGACGAACAAAACAATAAACAAAACGAAACCAACAACGCTACAGTCCTGAACATGTGAACCTAATAAAACAAAGAACGCAACAAACAGGAACAATCACCCACAAACAAACAGTGAGAAACAGCCTACCTTAATATGGCTCCCAATCAGAGACAATGACAAACACCTGCCTCTGATTGAGAACCATATTAGGCCAAGCAATAAACCCAACATAGAAACACAAAACATAGAATGCTCACCCAGCTCACGTTCTGACCAACTAAACAAAGACTAAACAAAGGAAATAAGGTCAGGAACGTGACACTCTCCTGCTGCACTACGACGGATAGCAGGCATGTGGTTTGTCAATGGCTGTGACGTAGGGTTCAGCCAGGAGTTGATGAACAGTCGGAAGAGCGAATGAAATGGTTGGAGGGACATCCCAGCTTCAAGTGGTTTCAGATTTCACATCCTATGTCAAATAGGCACACAAATACTACTGGGAAACAGGGCTAATCGCTCAATGCACGCGATTTCATTCTACGGTGTCCACAGTATTTCTGAAGTTTGACAATGGGCATGAAAACGAGCATAAATTTGTCCAACATTAGTTTGCCAGTGACTGAAACGATTCTGCTAACCAACCAGCCACCTACAGTACCAGCCACCTACAGTACTTAGTGCTGCGCACACAATGTTGCTTGTTGCAATGCTTCCAACAAAAAGCTAGCCAGACAGCTTCTCCCACTCTCGTTTGTGGCAGAACTGAGTGGGAAAAGTAGTTAAATGCTATCAAATCCATAGAAAAAAATTGCTAAGTTAGCAACACTACATGCGAGAGCACAGTGATATCATAAATAAGGAACTATGTTTTAATTTTTGAATGGCGGATGCTCGGGATTATAATTTTTTGAATGAGTTTCACGTCCTACAAGACAAATCTCTTGAGGAACGAGCGTTGCATTGGCGTGACGGCATCGGACATAAGACAATGCCTCATCCTAGGAAGCAGGAAGCAGTCAGGGGTTGTCATGGCACCATGACCATTGTCTATTACATGGCCTGCTTCAGGTAGGTGTCTGACCAATGTGGGGACAGTTATTTAGGTCTCGTTTAGTTCATGCTTAAATCAGCCTGAGTATATATAGCCACAGTAAGGCCGATATTCGGGCTCTACAGAGGTCGCACCTGCACAGTTTGGAATAGGCCAAAATGGAATGTAAAGGGTTCGGACTATGGAATCAGGAACAACCCTGGATATGAGATTGATGTAAGAACAGTATGTGCCAAGTCCTGAACATGTCAGTCCTGAACATCCTGAACATGTCAATCCTGAACATGTCAGTCCTGAACATCCTGAACATGTCAGTCCTGAACATCCTGAACATGCCTTCTTCTCCCTCTAGTTGTGCATGTCTAATGAATAGAAATATAATCACTAGAATGGCATCCCCATTCAAGTCAGTAGGTCTGTAATGACGAATCTATTTCTATGGTCACAAGGCATCAGAGGAGACTGTGACTTTGTCCCTATTCCCAATATAGTTCACTACTTTTTTTTACCAGGGCCCATTGGGCTCTGGTCAAAAGTAGTGCACTATATAGGGACTAGTTTGCAAAATTGGGGGGCAGACTGCAGCTCCTCCTCCAGGCTCCACTCCCCCCCACAGTGGCCTCTCTTTCCACGGGTTTGTGGCTGTTCCCAGTCAATGGACACCCAGATGCCTCTCTGGTGACCTTTACGACCTCTTTAAGAGTGATTAGTGTCGCCTGCTCTTCTGCTTGGCTGCCTCTGTCTGTTAGCTCCTGGTTTTACACTACTAGGCCTACACAATGCCTGGCTGCACTCTACGACTGTTCACTTAAAAGCTAGGCTGTGTTCCAAATGGAACCCTATTCCCCACGTAGGACACTACTTTTGACCGGAGTCCTAGGTCCTACTTTACACTTCACTCTGCCCGGCTGCACCCTATGCCTTTAGAAGTGGACCAGGATTATAACTGCGCACAGAGGTGTAGGCAGAATGAGTGTTCCGTGACATTATTTTCAGTTGCTGTTGAATACAAGTGCATTTCACAACATGTTTATAAAAACCCCACTTAGCAGACTAGTTTGCACTTTAAACCTATGTTTGCCTTCACATCGCGTAAAGGCTGTAACCTCCATCACAGATTGCCACGATTGTGTGTGTCGCACTTCCTCCCAAGGTTACAATATAGAATCGGTTCTAAAGATGCGTCCTCTTTTAAGACATGGTACTGGAATGGAGAATGTGCTCAGTGATTGAATTAAAAGGGCCAGTTCCTGAGACTGTAACTGAATGTAACATGGCTCTGTTATTGAATCAACCCGATATTACCTTTGGCCCTTTGAGTTCAATCGAGTTAGTTTTTTTTAGTCGAGCGCTTCGGGGAGACATCCTGAAACATGCACACGGCCTTTTGCTCGCCGGAGCAGATATTTTAGACTAAACTTCTCGTAGGGCGTGTCCCAAATGGAGCCTTATTCCTTGTGTAGTGCACTACGTTTTGACCCAGGTCCCATAGGGTTCTTGACAAATTGTAGTGCATTATATAGGGATTAGCAATTTCATCTGCTTTGAGGTATATTTCATTCAATTAGCCCATGAGGAGTGGGACCTTTCAGTGGTAGTTGGCTGAAAGGAGAGAGAGAGAGAGAGAACGCTTCACGTGTACAGGATAGGTTCGCATCAGGACAGCAGCAAGCAGAAGCAGTGTGTGTGTGTGTGTGTGTGTGTGTGTGTGTGTGTGTGTGTGTGTGTGTGTGTGTGTGTGTGTGTGTGTGTGACTGGGCTTCCAGCATGGATGTGGACCAGCCTTCTCCTCAGGGAGTAGTAGAGCCTGTCACGTGACTAGGGTCTGCTAGTGTTTTACGGTTAGTGCTGCTTCCTTTATGTTTTGGGCAATAGGAGTGTGTGTGTGTGCGCGTTTGTGCGTATGTGCATGAGAGGCAGAGAGAGTGTGCCCGTTTTGAAAGGGATAGTACAGCATGCACGACTGTGTATACCGTCTGTGTTTGTACAATTTCTTTGGGGGGGGGGGGGGGGGGGGTTGCTGAGTCCCCTGAGGTGAGTCAACTCCTGGGGAATGTAAACAGGAGACAGTGGTAAAACTGAGGAGAGGAGATGAAAGGGGAGCTCAGGGGACTGTGGAGAAGAGACTAGAGACTGGGGACTGACGGCACTCTGGGGAGCGGTCCACCGAGAGGGCGATAGAGAGAGAGATAGAGAAAAAGGTCGTGTCGAGACAGAGAGTAAAGTTAACACCGGAAAGAAACAGTTGTGTGGCGTATATGGTCCAGTCATTCACAGTGTGGTAGTGCGCGAGGTTTAATAGCTTTTCTGCCCTGCATGTGCCTCATTCTGCTCCCAGACACAACAGGATTTTACAGGGCCTATAGACTGTGAGGGTGGCTGCCTACACCTAGAGAGAGAGAGAGAGAGAGGAGAGAGAGGTGTGGAGCTCATTTACAGGAGAAACCTCCCTCTTTCTATTCCTCTTTCCTTCTCTCCCGCCCTGTCTATCTTGCTCTCATTCCCTCTCTTTCTCATGATAGTCAATGTGGATTGGATCAGCTGTGATACTGCTCCACTCCGAGGTTGTAAAAGGCTCGAAAGTATTTCTACCTCGACAGGTCCCTCAGCTCGGAGTAGAGAAGGGGCCACAACCGGATTGAACCGGTTTCAATCCCACCTAGGTGGAACTGCTTCTGGGGAGCTCAGCTGCTGCATTGTGGGAACAGGTGACTGACTGGAGCCTGTCTGGGCATTCCAGAGTAAGATTCTAAAAGTGTTATTCTTGTTACGGGAGTTGTTACGTGGGGGGGGAGACCTGGTGGTGTGGCAGAGAGAGAGTTCAGTAGAGAGAGTGCACGAGAAAGAGAGAGAATGAAAGCAAGGTAGAATTGGGAGGGAGAAAAAGAAAGAGGAAGCAGAAAAGGGTCAGGGGGATTCCGTCCCCTACATTGTTAGGAAGAAAGTGCTTCGTAGAAACCCTCTATGCTGGGGGTTTTCATGGAACCGAATGTAATTGGTTTTTGCCTGGGACTAGGGATGTTACGTTTGATACCGGAGCTCCGAAGCATGCGGTCGAAATCGCTAAGCGGTTTACTTAGCCCCGATGCCTCCGTCACTTTATCAGAAGCACGTTTAGCGATGACGTCCGAAGCTTCGTTTCGTCGAACAATCATCTGACCTGATAGGTATTGGTTTATGGCAGAAGACAAAAAGTGGCTACTCTGCGCACCCTCCACAATGTATGGGACGTCATCGATAATAATTTGGCTTTTGAGTGTTTTACTCAACACAGCAACGCAGAGTAAAAATGACACAATCACACTCAACTCTGGTTATTAACAACACTCGGGTTATTTTACACCAGTGTGTAAAATTTTACTCCTGAATCAACACTAGAAAGATTACACTGAAAAATCAACACGAGGTAAAACGGGACAATTTGCTATGTACCATACAGTACAATACACTGCTGGTTCAGTCATACTCCTCAGCATTGTATATGTACAATTAATAAGGGAATGTCACGACTTCCACCGAAGTCGGCTCCTCTCCTTGTTCGGGCGGCGTTCGGCGGTCGACGTCGCCGGCTTTCTAGCCATCGCCGCTCATGTTCTCATTGTTTCATTTGTTTTGTCTTGTTCCCCGCACACCTGGTTTACATTCCCTAATCACACTGCATGTATTTATTCCTCTGTTCCTCCCCATGTCTTTGTGTGAAATTGTTTTGTTACGTGTTTAGTGTGATGCGCCAGACTGTTTTTCCCCCCCGGGTATCGTATTTTGACCCGTTGTATGTATTTGTCATACATTTGTATATTTGAGAGTGTTTTCACGCTTATTGACTTTTATCTATGGCTGGAGGATTTTTGACGCAGTCGCGTCTGTCTTTTGCCAAATAAAAGTGTGCCTGGTCACAACTCACTGCTCTCTTGCACCTGACTTCGTACCAGTAGCTCACAACATTGACAGGGAATACCAGAATACCACAAGTATTCCCATATAGCTACAGTTTTAAAAGATTCTCACACTTATCTTTTTTTAAACTTATGAGATTACTCAAACTCCTGCTGTTAAAGTTTAAACACTGAAGTAAACCCTAATGCTCAGGCACTATAGAAAATAAGAATAAAAAAATGCTAGGCAGATTCTCTAAATCTCTTTCTCTCTCTCTCTCTCTCTCTCTCTCTCTCTCATATAGCCTAACCAACACATGCTCAATATCGGCACTATTTTGGGCATGGTGTGATTGTTACTTGTTGCTTATGAGAGAAGGTGAGGGGACTGTAGTGCATGCAGACTCACCCACCCACCCAGGCAGTCACACTCACTCACTCACGACTTCTGGGTGCCTGGATGATGGCTGACTGCATATTAAACACTGCCTTCACCTGAAACCATATGGCTCTGATAAAGCGTCTCTCTGGACACACAGTCTCATAACGTATTGCCTGTTAGCAAGGGTGACAGAAAGAAAAGATGCAACGTAGACGATGTAGAAGAGCTTTGAGTCGAACAATAGAGGGGAGAAATAGGCGTCTAGCCAAGAACTGCTGACACTGGGAATTTACAGTGGTTCACAAATGACCAATCAGGCCATCTAGGGAGTTGTTCCTGATCAGGTCATGTGGTAAAAAACTAACTCCGCACCCTAGTGACTGTAAGCCTGATTAGAGCAGTGAATGTTAGTGGTAAACTACGTTGTGAATGACCTGCAGTGGTGAGGCCCGTCTCTGCCCCTCTGGGCGCATCGAAAATGACACCCCATTTCCCGACATAGTGTACTACTATGCCCCGTGGGGAATAGGGTGTGATTTGGGTCGCAAACTCCATCTCTCTGCCAGGCTGTTCAGCCAGAGGGAGTTCTGTTCTGCCAGTAGGTGTTCCCCTTAGCCCCCTCTTCCCTCCGCCCCCCCAGCTGCCAGGGTCAATGCTGCTGGGCACCAGGTGTGAAGTCAGTAGTCTCAGCCAGGCGGAACACTTCGCCTTCAACCCCTCCTGCTCTACCTCCAAGCCCCTGGGAGAAACTCCTACCTCCCCTCCTCTCCCGAGCCCTCCTCTCCCGAGCCCTCCTCTCCCGCTGTCCCTGGCTTAATCACACACATCTTACTGACAAAACAGGAACTTAACAACTGCCTGTAATAGCCTACTTGAAAACAGCAGTACTCTGAATCAGGCTTTCTACAGTGAGGTGAAGTGAGGACCCCATTTTTAGCCTGCTCTGTCTGGTGAGTGATAGAAGAGAAGCAGCGAGAGAGAGAGAGAGGACTGAGGGAAGAGAAACTGCTAATGACTCAAAAACACAAAACCTGGCTTGTCAGTCCTCGGTGCTCATTTGTGCATGAAGCCGGCCTGGGGGGGGGTGAGTGTGTCACAGCGGACAGCCCGATAGAGTTAGACCAGGAGGAGGGAGAAGAGAGAGAGAGGGTGAAGAGACAGGACAGAGATTGAAGAGCGGGGGGGCGTAGAGGGAGAAGAGAGAGAATGTCAAAGGGGAGGGGGCAGAGGTGAACTAAGGTGGGATGCTTTGCAGCATTGCGCTCCTTTTCTCTGTCAGTGTTAAAGGCGAGACATTGACGATGCGGCACGTGAGCTGCTCTGACAGACAGTTTAGTGACGAGGCCCAGAGAGAGAGAGAGTAGATAGAACCACAGAGAGATAGAGAGAGATAAAGAGAGAGACAGACAAAAAGAGAGCGAAAGAGGGGTGGAAGGGGTGGAGAGAGAGAGAGATAGAGAGAGAACCACACACAGGGAAGAGAACTGTGAGAAGAGAGTCCCTGCTACTAAAATGACTATAAGGCTAGAGAGAGAGAGCGAGAGAGGCCTAATGCTACATTTCTATAAAAGAATAGGCCCTAACAGTTGAATTCAGGTGTCGTTGCAATTTGTCACGCCTCTGATGATGGTGAATCGCTGGTCAATTGATGGCATTCCCTCCATTGTTTTTGCCAGGTGGTGATGAATGGCGGTGCAGATTGACACTGACAAACAATGCGGTGCGCGGATCACTTTACTAGCTCGTTCACTTAAGCACTGACAATCACATGAATACCGCAACAAATAACCCACATACAGTGTGAATATAACCGTGATAAACGGCAACAGAGAGAGAGGGAGATGAGAGATGAATATGACCGTTTATGTGGCTTAGGGCATCATTGGAATGAATCCAGTATCGTAGTTACGATGCAGGTTAAAAACCAGAGCTCTTTCCTCGTGTCGTATAGCTACACGGCGTGTCTGGCAAAATCCCGAATCATGAAGTAAGACTCGGGAATCGTCATTTCCATGGAGATGAGAGGCAGCCAGTAATTCCCAGGCACACTACGAGCGTTTCCATGCCCGCCCTCAGCAAAGAACACACACACCCTGATACACACACACACTCACGTACACCCCCGACACAGAGGAAAGCCCCTCTAGAGGTAGCCAGTGCTGTAAGCCAGGGACTTCCCCCCCCCCCCCCCCAAAAAACGTTTGACTACATACGGCTGTGTGTTTTGTAGGTGTGCGCTGTGCGTGTGTGTGACATAGTGGAACGTAGTGAGAGAGACCCCGGCAGGGAGGGAAGTGTGTTGGGAGTCATCAGGGTTAGCTGTAATCAGGCCTCTCCAGCTGCTTCCTGTGTGGGGAGACCCAGGTGCTCAGGCCCTCCCCCCAGAGACGCAGCTCGCGCCAGAGTCCCAAATGGTACACTGTTACCTATAGAGTGCACTACTTTTGGCCAAAGCCCCAATGGTCTCTGGCCAAAAGTAGTGCACTATATAGGGAATTGGGTGCCATTTGGGACGCAGACAGAGCCAGTCCTGGCCCCCAGCACAGAATGGCAGGAACTTGGAACGGGAGAGGAGTTAACCTCTGTGCCTCCACACACGAATACAGGCAAACGAGACAGAAATACACAAGCACACCTAGACATATACAGAAGCAGACACACATATGACACACGCTGACGCTCACATTTATTTTACTATTCTTGTGGGGACCAAACAATTCATTCTCATTCAAAATCTTATTTTCCCTAACCCCTAAAGCGAAACCTTTAATCCTAACCTTAATCCCAAACTCCTAACCTTACCCCTAACTCCTGACCCTCAACCTAACCCCATAACCCTAACAATGACCTTAATTAACCTAAAATAGCAATTTTCCTTGTGGGGATCGGCGAAATGTCCCCACTTCTCCAAATGTTCCTTATTTTACTATCCTTGTGAGGACCTCTGGGTCCCACAAGGACAGTAAACCCCGCAAAACACACACACACACACACAAACAAAACAAACACACACACACACACATATCAGTGGAAGCTGCTGAGGGGAGGATGGCTCATAATAATGGCTAGAATGGAGAAAATATTTGATACCATTCCACCTATTCCCCTCTAGCCTTTACCACAAGCCCGTCCTCCCCAATTAAGGTGTGCAGTCTATGGGGGTGCCACGGGGTTCAATTCTCGGCCCGACTCTTTTCTCTGTATATATCAATGATGTCGCTCTTGCTGCTGGTGATTCTCTGATCCACCTCTACGCAGACGACATCATTCTGTATACATCTGGCCCTTCTTTGGACACTGGGTTAACAAACCTCCAAATGAGTTTCAATGCCATACAACACTCCTTCCGTGGCCTCCAACTGCTCTTAAATGCTAGTAAAACTAAATTCATGCTCTTCAACCGTTCGCTGCACGCCCAACTAGCATCACTACTCTGGACGGTTCTGACTTAGAATATGTGGACAACTACAAATACCTAGGTGTCTGGTTAGACTGTAAACTCTCCTTCCAGACTCATATTAAGCATCTACAATCCAAAATGAAATCTAGAATCGGCTTCCTATTTTGCAACAAAGCCTCCTTCACTCATGCTGCCAAACATACCCTCGTAAAACTAACTATCCTACTGTTCCTTGACTTCGTCGATGTCATATACAAAATAGCTTCTAACACTCTACTCAGCAAATTGGATGTAGTCTATCACAGTGCCAACCGTTTTGCCACCAAAGCCCCATATACTACTCAGGGATTCAATCTAGCAACCTTTTGGTTACTGGCCCAATACTCTAACCACTAGGCTACCTGTCGCCCCAATGGGCCTAGCTCGAGGCTAGCTCAAGGCTAACTGATGCTTGCTTCGGGACAGAGACGTTAGCCAGGAGTAGCCACTCGGATTGCAGCTAGCTAGCTGCGATGATCCGGTCTAAAGGTTCAGAGCTTGCGGTAGGAATCCGGCGATGTGGTAGAGAAAAATCCGTCCGATATGCTCTGGGTTGATATCGCGCTGTGCAGACTGGCAGGTCTTGACCGAGCTGAGGCTGGCTGTTGTCCGAGTTAACAGTGAAGACCGCTAGCAGTGACTAACCGACTACTAGCTAGTAGCTAGTTAGCAGCTAGCCAGCTAACTAGCTACTAGCTAGTAGTCGGTTAGTCTGATGGGGGTTCCAGTTCTAAAGTATAAAAATAGCAGATCCGTACCACATTGGGTGAGGCAGGTTGCAGGAGAGTATATTCAGTCCCAAACCCACTGGCTCCAGGTCATCTATAAGTCTTTGCTAGGTAAATCCCCGCCTTATCTCAGCTCACTGGTAACCATAGCAACACTCACCCATAGCACGCGCTCCAGCAGGTATATTTCACTGGTCATCCCCAAAGCCAACACCTCCTTTGGCCGCCTTTCCTTCCAGTTCTCTGCTGCCAATGACTGGAACGAATTGTAAAAAATAAAGAAAATATATATAAAAATCACTGAAGCTGGACTTATATCTCCCTCACTAACTTTAAGCATCAGCTGTCAGAGCAGCTTACCTGTACACAGCCAATCTGTAAATAGCCCACCGGTCACGAACGTTGTCAGGGAAATGACCGGACCAAGGTGCAGCGTCGTGAGCGTACATGTCTTTTTATTATGAATGTCGCCAACAAAAACAAGAAACAACAAAAACGACCGTGACGCTTACTAGGGCTATACAGGCCACTAACAAAGTCAACTACCCACAACTAAGGTGGAAAAACAGGCTGCCTAAGTATGATTCCCAATCAGAGACAACGATAGACAGCTGTCCCTGATTGAGAACCATACCCGGCCAAAACATAGAAACAGAAAACATAGAAATAAAGAAACTAGAATGCCCACCCTAGTCACACCCTGGCCTAACCAAAATAGGGAATAAAAGCCTCTCTATGGCCAGGGCGTGACACCACACAACTACCTCATCCCCATATTGTTATTTTTGTTGTTGTTGCTCTTTTGCACCCCAGTATCTCTACTTGCACATCAACATCTATCACTCCAGTGTTAATGCTAAATAGTAATTATTTCGCCACTGTGGCCTATTTGCCTTACTTTCCTAATCTTACTACATTTAAACACAACTAAGGTGTAGATCTTAGATCTTCCTATTGTGTTATTGACTGTACATTTGTTTATGTGTAACTCTGTGTTGTTGTTTTTGTCGCACTGCTTTGCTTTATCTTGGCCAGGTCGCAGTTGTAAATGAGAACTTGTTCTCAACTGGTCTACCTGGTTAAATAAAGGTGAAATAAAAAATAAAAATTCATAAAAAACACGTGAAAAGGTGCCACCTGTGACACATGCACATACAAACACACTACGCACACAAGCAGTCTCCTTAATAGCTCCCCCTTCCCTCGTCAGTGTTCGAAACCAAACAAACAAAATCCCAAACTAAGGGCCCTGACCTCACTACCTCAGCTATTATCTGGCCACACTCATTCAGCTGATGGATGACAGGGGGAACTGACCCCAGATCTGTAACCATTGGTTATCTAAGGTAGAGTCAGTCTCTTAACAGTAATACACTGAGTAACGATTACACTGAGAACCCCCAGGGGACAATATTGGGCAAAGTCCAATTTGACACAGTCACTCTCCATGAGATTAGCTTTCCTCTGTTTGCAGAGACTTTCATAGTGCATGTCTGAGTCTAATCAATATTGGAGGAGCTCCAGTGTAAAGCTCTAGGATTTTAGACTAGAGCCCAGGGCAGGCTGCCTTTACGGTGGCTCGGAGTGGATCAGATGAGACTCCACCTGGCACACCCAGTGATGTGGTGAAATCAGTCTGCTGTGCTGCTGTGTGTGTGCTACCTGGCAAATCCAATGACATCATCATGATTTAGTGATACATTCGCAGGGGAAATTTGGTGACTCCATTCTCACTCAGCGCAGATGCTTAGAGGGAAGTGTGGGGGAGATTTTGAGTGTGTGTATGTGTATGTGTGAGGGAACCATCCAACATTCTATAGAAGTAATATCTTAAGTAGGCTAATTAGGCTACCTATTCTCCGCATGGTAAAACACCGAACTGCTGATCAGCTATTGTTCAGAAAAAAGAAAAAAAATACCAACTCCTTAAATGTCCTTTCAGCCTTTCTCCTGTACTGTGATGGAAAACTGTATCTGGTCATTTTAGGTTTTATCAACAGTAAAAAAAAACTCTGAAACGTTTTAGTGTAAATGATGGTGCATTATGGGAAAATTGCTGTATTTCTAATGGTACTGTAATTCCACCCAACAGAATACAGTAGTACTCAACCATATCTTTGGAGCGCCAAAAACCTTCGCCAGCTAGTCTTAAATCTTAAATGGTTGAGCATTTGCCATGTCTGTCACGCTGGCATAAAGGGTCGGGCGACAGGCGCAGGAATGCGCTATCGGGTTTTTTATTACACCCAAATGACGGAGTGCCATGTAAAGGCACGGGGACAAAGACCAAACAAACACGATACAAAACACAGGGTTGAAACCCAAACAAAAGAGCGAGGAGTACCTCTAATAAATAACACACGCGCACAATGATTATCACACGGGACGAGACTCGTTAATCACCTGCGCTGTCCACAATGGCACGAAATCCAAAACACACAGCACAGGTGCTCACACGACCAACGGACGTAGTAACAATAATCGACAGGACAATGGTAAACCAAGGACACACTTATACAATTACTAATCATTACTAATCCCTCCTCTCAAAGAATTGAACGAATCCATTCATTCATACCGATTACAGTAGCCTCGACTTTTTTAACAGTACAATTCCTTTGATACCGTATTTATATTACAGTAGGTGTACTCTAATATGAAATACAGTATTATACTTGCGACTGAGCTGCCTGTAAGCTACTCTCAAATTCATGGTAACCCCTTTACAGTGTGTAGTGTTAGCTTAATAATGTGCTTTTCCACCCAGGCGACCCTTTAGGATGTGACATTTACCTGCCAGAGAGAGTTACTGTACTGCTGTACTGGAGACACGGTAACACGTCATCACAATCACACAGAGTCCATCAGAGAGAGAGAGAGCGATAGAGAATTTGTGTGTGTGTGCATTTGTGCGTGCGTGCTTGTACTGTGTACCTTCAGCAGTACCTAACACACTCTTCCACCTTTTGGACCAATCACTAAGGAAGGGCTGCTAACAGGACACATAAACAGCGTCAGCAGCATCCTCAGTGAGTGCACTACAATACCATCACCCCCACCACCATCATAATCCCCACCACCACCATCACACGCGTGTCTGTGTGCTGTGGCTATATCCACAGAGTGTTTTCCGTGGTTCTAAACCAGTGTGGCAGTGCTAGCGGAGGCGAACCACAACCTTCTACTGTGCTTTGACAAAGTAGAGCAGTCAGTTCCTGAGAGCTGTCTGTCAGTCAGTCAGCTTCGTTCAGAGAGGCCATTTATCTAGGAGAGAGGGCAGGGCAGTGTAACCTGGCAGACTGGAGACACACACACACACGCGCGCGCGCCGTGCTATCTGCTCTTCCTGCTATCTGTCCAGCGAGGTGTGATTGGAAGCAGCCAAGCGTGACAAGAGCCATTTAAAATACCCACCGGCCCCCTGACCAGATAACTGTAGCAGTACAGCCAAAGACACACAGGCACAACCTAGCACACACACACACACATACACACGCAAAAACCCTGGAGTAAATATGTGGTCAAATCTAGCAAAATGTCTGAATTGTTGTCTCTGAGCCCATAGAGAAGAAGACAGATGATCTCATAGGTAGAATGCACTATGAGGATGTGATGTACAGCTACAGAGAAGAGGGTGGAGTCCTCACCTCCTCAAAACCCCATTGGAGGAGAATGTCAGAGTGGGAGGCACCTCTGGCTTTCACACCCAATGGGTTTTGAGAAGGAGGAGAGGAGCGAGGACGGCAGGAGTGTGCAGTTGAGATTACTCCCTCTGTCTCCACCCCCTTTGCTCTCAGTTCTCCATTTGGCTTCTTCGAATAGCTTCCGGATCACTCAAGGGATCATCTGTTAGATAGCAGTCAGACACAGACACTGGTGTGTGTGCGTGTGTGTGTTACATTATGCATGGTGGCACATGGTCTTTAAATACTTCAGTGATCAAATCAAGAAGTCACCACGCCTGCCCGCTTACAGCTATCACGTTAAAGAGGAGGGGGTATCTGGTTACCAAGTGATATCTCTCTGCTGTGTGTGTGTGTGTGTGTGTGTGTGTGTGTGTGTGTGTGTGTGTGTGTGTGTGTGTGTGTGTGTGTGTGTGTGTGTGTGTGTGTGTGTGTGTGTGTGTGTGTGTGTGTGTGTGTGTGTGTGTGTGTGTGTGTGTGTGTGTGTAATTAGGGCTGAGAATTGCTAGGGACCTCACGATATGAAATGATCACAATACTTTGTTCTGCGATTCTCACGATGATGTACTGCGATTCGATACTGTGATTTTACTGCGATAGAGCTTTTCAAACATATTGCTCACCATATGTCTGCTGCAGAGGGACAAGAGAGAGAGAGCCATGAGTCAACACATTTTGATCAATCATGGAAATAAAAGTGCTGAAAACAAATTGGGTCCCTATTTAAAAAGATGGAGAACAAGCTCTGAAGGAAAAATACTGTAGTTTTGGTGCAGGTAGGTACAGACAACTAGCGCCAAAATAATATTGAGAGAAATAATATCCTGATGTGTAACTATAGATTTTTTCCCCATCACTAGTGTGTGTGTGTGTGTGTTGCACTCCGAGGTGCCTGGTGCATGTAACATGATCGACCGCCCGCCTGCCAAAGTCCCTCACACACACACACACACACAGGGCGTGGCCCCTCTTCCTCTCCAAACAACCTGCAGATAGATGAGAGCTGATATCCTGAAGATAACAAGTACAGTACTAATCTACTGTGACAACAACAGGCCAAACACAACCAGCCTCATAATCTCATGTGTCACTGTGTTGTTGATATACGCTCTCTCCTGGATTATAGGGATTTATAATCTATGATTAATGAGTGAATCTGCATCATGCTCTTTGTTTGTTTATACAGTGTGTGTGTAACACTGATGTAGCCTTCCTGTGTTTATACACCGGGCTCAGAGAAATACTGACGTAGCCTAAATAAATTCTGTGGTATTATGTAAACATGTTTGTGAGGTGATTGGAGAGGGAGTGATCAGGCCACGACTGTATGTGTTTAGCTCTGGGTCGTATTCGTTAGTACACAGTACTAAACTATTTGCAACGGAAAACGACGACGAGTTCACGTAGTCCCTCCTTGCGTTTGGTGCCTGGTGAATACAGCCAAGGTTTTCCACGAGTTTCCTCCCGGAGCCTCGTTTGACTGGAATATTAGAGGATGATTTGGGGTGCGTCCCAAATGGCACCCTGTTCCCTACGGGCCCTGGTCAGAAGTAGTGCGCTATATAAGGAATAGGGTGCCATTTGGGTGACAAAAATGGCCTCCCTGTGGCCGTGGCACGTCTGTGTTTGGTAAGAGCCTCCCCCTGGGCTGGTGCAGGGCTGAGGGGAGGGACTGGAGCAGACAGAAATAGCACAGGTGTGTGTGTGTGTGTGTGTGTGTGTGTGTGTGTGTGTGTGTGTGTGTGTGTGTGTGTGTGTGTGTGTGTGTGTGTGTGTGTGTGTGTGCTGCGTGCGTGCGTGCGTGTCTCACAGCTAAGGCTGCTCTGCCAAGAATAAGAGATTAGGAAAAACTGTGCTGACCCCCTTTCCTTCCTTCTTTGAAACTGACCCAGAGCATAATGACGTGAAGTAAGTTTCACAATTTATCGCAGGAATTACACATATCCCACACACAGACACACACACATATCACACGTACAGCCTATATACACTACTGTAAGACGTATACACAAAGCCTATACTGTAGAAAATTCAGATGTGTATATAATGTAAGCAAATAGTGTAAAGCACACACACACACACACACACACACACACACACACACACACACACACTTGAACAAGTCACACACACACTAAGGTGGGAGGAGAAGGAAGTGGTCTGTGCTGTGTGTAGTTGATGTCACCTATGATGCTTCGTCACAGAGCAGAAGACCCAGAGGGCTTACGGTTCTGCTGCATCCATTCAGTCACTCTGTCTCTCTCAGAACCCACTCAGCTAGCACACAAATGCCAGAAACGAGAGTGGAGAATAATGAAAATCTATGTGATAGAGTTTCAAGCCAGGGGCAACACAGGTCCAACTCCAACCTGTGGGAGGAACTGATTCAATGTACCTAAGGACCCCAGCTGTCACAGTGTGTGAGTGTGTATGTTTGCAAGTGTGTGTGTGTCTGTCTGTGCAAGTCTTTATACTGAGAGTGCTTTGAAACATAGCAACCGGTATGTTCTTCATATCTCCTAGATGATTCCACTGTTGACCTTTTTCTTGCTGTTTGCTTCGGCAGTTTATGTCAGAGCGGCCAGAGAACATGCAAAGTCTGTTTGACAGCGGATTCTGCTGTGACGTGGCTACAGAGGACTCCTACGTTGTTGCTGGGCCTCCCTGTTTTATGTTAACAGCTCAATCGAACAGACAGGCTGTGTCCGTGTGAATGCAGGAATGTACTTGTCTCTTGCTATGTAGCACGCTCTTTCCTATGTAGTGTACTACTTCCAGAAAGACACACACACACACATACAAACGCACACACACACACACACAATACCAGGAGAAGCTGCTGCTCAATAAATAACTAGCAGTGTGTGTGTGTATGTAGCAGCTTTTGTATTGTTTTGTCTGTTGCTAAACCTGCTCTGTGCTGCCCCCTATCTATACTGATTTATATGACCACTCATTAAAGGCGGTGTTAGCACCATCTGGATACGTCTCAAATGGCACCCTATTCCCTACATAGTGCACTAATTCTGACCAGCGCCCTATGGGGCCCTATGGGCCCTGGTCAAAAGTAGGGCACCATATAGGGAAATGAGTACCATTTGAGATGTGTCCTCTGTGAGTAGACTACTCTGACAGTCTGTCAAGTAGCCTACACCTCCTTGGGCACCAGCACCTCCGCAATAGACCTAGCTATTATTTCTTCCCAGAAATGGACACGCTGCTTTCAAATGAGTTTGTCTAATTTGACCTCCTCCTGATGCGTGCTCATTTGCCAAATATAGAGTAATAGACTTAAATTGGTTACACAGGTTGATAGGCATACTGGCTGCATCCCAAATGGCACCCTATATAGTGCACTACTTTTGACCTGGCCCCATAGGGCTCTGATCAACAGTAGTGTACTATATAGGGAATAGGTTGACATGTGGGACGGAGATGTGTATGGGGACTAGTAGGGCAGTGACTCCGTGACTCAGTTTATGTGCTGCTAGCCTATTTCACAAGCCTGGGAGCCTGTAGAGCCACGCCAGGGAATCAGGAAGTACAGTATGGTTTTCAGAAGACTAGGAATGTCACTTTAAACCAGGATGATGTACAGTACTGTATATTGAAGTGGATGCTGCATTGGACAGGAGGAAAAGATGACACCCTATTCCCTATGTAGTGCACTACTTTTGACAAGAGCCCTTAGGGCCTTGGTCAAAGGTAGTGCACTACATAGGGAATACGGTGCCATTTGGGACATAGTCAATAAAAAATAGGCTCACAATGTTACTAAGCAGTCATTGGTAGATTTGATAGTATTCTTTCACAGAAGTCGTCAGAAAACAAGCTACATTTAATAGGTAGGCTATGTCTTAAAAAAAGATGAAAGGTGACCCAGGTAAGTATAAATAGCTTTCTAACTTTGAATTCATGATTCATGCTCTTTCAGGTCGTCACACACAAAGTGGCGTCTCATCTATTCTGTAAAGAGCTGAGTGGGTGACGCGTGTGCCAAATGGCACCTTATTCCTATAGTGATCTACTTTGGCTAGAGTCCTATAGAGGGGTTGGCTGACAACGTCACGAAAATGATGAGCGCGCATCGATCGGGGCAGAAGCCGTGCTTTGTTATGATGGTCAGATCGCTAGCAACAATTTGGGGAATCATAGGTGGCTCGTTTTAGCTAGTTTTGTCTTTTATCTTGATACCATGTCTTGTTTTGGCTGATTTTATGTCAATGCTGATGTGGCTCAAATTCGCTAGCTAGCTAACCAACAACTGTGACATTGTATTTGAGAGACAACAATCAATCAATCAAGTTTATTTTATATAGCCCTTCGTACATCAGCTAATATCTCGAAGTGCTGTACAGAAACCCAGCCTAAAACCCCAAACAGCTAGTAATGCAGGTGTAGAAACAAGTGCTCATTGTGCAAATGTATTTATGTTTTCAATAAACATTTGGAGACCAAATATAGTTTACATCAGGGACGTCACTAGCCATTCAGAACATCCGGGTCTCAGCCCCGAAGACCTGCGGCTAACTCCGGAAGGGGGGGACTTTATCTCTGCGTGACCAAAATGAAGCGCCCCGCTCTCTTGGCCTCGCACGCTAGCAGTGAACATTTTGCAGAAACATAACGCTATGTTGCATATCTCACTGCCTTTCATCCATGCGCCGTGCTCTCCTGACGCCTAATAATTAACACTTCTTAATATTAATTCAATGGATCGGGGTCAGTAAATATTTATTTCAATATTTATTTATTTTAATCTGTTAGCAAGTACAAATTACAAGTGCATAACTACATCTTAATTTTCCATGAAGAAAAATAGTTGGGGAAAGTATTTATAATTTTGTTGCAATGTTTTCCTAAACCATGTCCAATATTTGATTGGCAATAGCAAAAGCCTCTTGTTGATGTTGGTGACATTACTGCTAACTAATGTGAGCTTGTCATGCTGCGCTCACTGTGCAGTTTCAAAATAATCAAAATGGCGGCAGCCAACACCACTAATGAATGTTTTGCACAAAGCATTTTTCTAGTTCCATGTAATATAGCAGGATTGGGATTTTAGGTTGACTTCCTTTTGGGTTATGTTTGAACTGTATAAACTCACATTAGCAGTAGGCTTGAATTGTAACTGTAGAGTGGGGGGGTGACAGCTTTTGCAGATAATATGTACAATCCCGCTTGAAAATCCCGATTTTATCATATTTGGGGTAATAGATCACAGATTCCAAGGTCAATTAGCTACAGGACAATATTTCTACCTAATTAATTACACAAAAATAAATACACCCCCTCCAACACCCCTGTCGTAACAACACTTCACAATTTGACACACATGTACATACCAGCATGCAATCCTTTCTCCAACTAATTATTCACAATGTTTGCGAGTTATATTACACAGTACTAGGATATTAATCCATCCATAAAGATAAAAAATTTAACAAACTGTAGGTGCAAACCTGTCTATGACTTCACTCTTTCCCAAGGGTGTTAGTATGTACAGTACCAGTCAAAAGTTTGGACACACCTACTCATTCCAGTTTTTTTTTTAAATTCAAAATAATAGTGAAGACATCAAAACTATGAAATAACACATATGGAATCATGTAGTAACCAAAAAAGTGTTAAACAAACTTAAATATATTTTAGATTTGAGATTCTTCGAAGTAGCCACCCTTTGCCTTGATGACAGCTTTGTGCACTTGGCATTCTCTCAACCAGCTTCATGAGGCGTGCAATGCATTTCAATTAACAGGTGTGCCCTGTTAAATGTTAATTTGTGGAATATCTTTCCTTCTTCATGCGTTAGAGCCAATAAGTTGTGTTGTGACAAGGTAGGGGTGGTATATAGAAGATAGCCCTATTTGGTAAAAGACCAAGACAATATTATGGCAAGAACAACTCAAATATTTATGCCCCATGGAAGCGCATACATCGTTTTCATGACGTTGTCAGCCAACCCATCTATATAGCTAGATGCTAAATAATTGTATTGTAAACACACACACACGATATATTCACTTACTCCTGCAAATACAACAACCGCCTCTGTGTTTGCTGAGCTACATCTTCAATTCTGTATAGCCAGCTTTGTTTTTTCAACAGATAACCTTAATTTTAGCTTGCTAATTGAGCTGACGTTACCAAACCTAGCTACTGTCATGTTAGCCTTAAGTTAGCTAGCTATCTTTCTTAGTAATTTTAGCATATTTGGACAGTACTTGATTAGACAGTAATTGGTTAGTTAGTTATACTTTTTCGGGTGGTGATGCAGAGCTCCAGCAGTTGTATTCAGTGTCCACATAGCTAATCAATAACTGTACTGACAAAGTAAAAATCTGTCGTTCTGCACCGCACCTCTCTGATTCAGAGGGGTTGGGTTAAATGCGGAAGACACATTTCAGTTGAAGGCATTCAGTTGTACAACTGTCTAGGGATCCCTCTTTCCCTTTCCTGTCAAAACCCTGCGCATAAAATGTGCTAGGTTGCTAATGAAGCAGCACTGCTAGCTAGACTAGGTAGTCCCTCAGTGAAGCTTTTGAGTCGACATGTTTAAATGTAAATTACTCGAACCTGGCTTACGAGGTCAATAACTCTGAATGACATCATCATGGGCTAACAAAATGTGCTATAGTAACAGCAACCTAACAAAGTTTACCTCGGGTTCTCCTTCTCATCTTTGCGCTCTCTCCCTCAGAGAATGAACAGTCACCAGCGCGCCGGATTATAATTTCTTTGGACAAATAAGAAAAGACTTTGGAAAACCCCGTTGACTCTGCCTTCTAAAGTGCCACCGTACACAGAAATGCTGTTATTAGGCAGCACTAAAAAGGCATGGCAGGCAAGGGCTCATGTTTAGGAGCATTAATTGCAGTGTGTAATGCAGTGTTGCATTGCTTGTTTTAAACCATCCCAGCAGTGGAAAAAGCCTCGGGACGGAGAGAATATAATTTGGGGCTAAAGCCCGGGTCTGGTGACCTCGATGGTTTACATGTTGTCAGCAATCTAAGACAGGGGTGTCAAACTCATTCCATGGAGGTCCTAGTGTCTGCAGGTTTTTGTTTTTTTAACCATTCAATTAAGACCTAGACAACTAGGTGAGGGAAGTGATTTACTAATTAGTGACCTTAATTCCTCAGTCAAGTACAAGGGAGGAGCGAAAACCCGCAGACACTCGGCCCTCCGTGGAATAAGTTTGACACATAATCTAAGCCAACCCCATAGTTGTGCACACGTTGGTATTGTTGCTAAAAAAAACTACCCATCTATGGCTTGTGACAATATGGTTGATTGAAAAGGGTGTATCGTTTTTCACACTTGCTATTGTATTGATAATGAAGTCTCCTGAGTGGCGCAGCGGTCTGAGGCACTGCATCTCATCACTACAGACACTGGTTCGATTCCAGGCTGTATCACAACCGGCCGTGATTGGGAGTCCCACAGGGCGGCGCACAATTGGCCCAGTGCGGTCCGGGTTAGGTTTTGGCCGCGGTCGGCCATTGTAAATAAGAATTTGTTCTTAACTGACTTGCCTAGTTAAATAAAGGTAAACATATATATATATTTTTTAATAACCTCAATTTCATCAGCAGTACCATACTGAAATACATCACTGGCTGAGGCATTGCTCTCCATCTTGACCACTGGCCTACTACTCAAACTTCTCTCCTCTGCTATCATATCATCATGGCCCTGCTCTGCCAGCTTCCACACAAAGACAAGGGAATGATGCCACACCCTGCCTCACATCATCAGTAGCAGGCTGTGCCTCTGTCATAGGAGCCTCTAGTATGAGCAAATAGAATTAGAGTCTCTCTGTGTCGCTACATCCCCCCCACTAGCCCCCCAGCTGCGGCTGTGGCTGCACCCGTGATTGCCTATGTCCACCCCAGCCCACCCCTCCCTACCCCACACCATCCCACCAGCTGCACACAGTCATACTCACCCTGTGCATGCCTTGTCTCAGCCAGGTGTGTATGCAGGTCTAATTACACACGGCCATAGGAGGAGATGGGAAATTGATTTAGTGGCAAGCTGTGACGACTGGCTGTTATCTAAACACTGTGAGTGTAGCGTGGTGATAACATGCAGATAAGACTTAGATGCCCCGGGGGCTGCCATCTGTCTGTCTTACTACTGCCTCTCTTGAGAACAAAACAGACTGCGCAGATGAATGGTTAAAAACCAGCAGCACGCCGTACTATCGCCTCTGACCACAGAACATCGGCCGTCATTTTCGGGTTCATTTCACAACGATTCTAGCCTAGGCTACGTGTTGAATCTGGCTTGTCAGATGTACTTTCCAATCTATGGCTGATGATGTATCGGTATGGCACTTCTCATCACTCATTTCAGGTTGGAACCAGACATTATTGTTCCCGCCCGGCTGCCCAACACATCATATCATCCCAGAGCCATTTCTCCCGGAGAGTTCATCTGAAAAGGACAAACTGCAGCCAGGAGGAAAAATAATCACTTGCTTATCACCCTGGAGAGAGCAAATGTATTTCACATGGCTGCAGTCACTGATTTTATCTGTAGGCACTTTGTTTTAATGGGGGGACTGTGTGAAAAATTGCCCGTCCACACTGCTTGAATGAACTGCTCCTGTATGGGTGCACAGGGAGGTGGGTGAAGATGACTACGGGGAGGAGGGAGGCGGGAGGGAGGAAAGATGTTTGCATGGTGCTGGAGTGAGCAACGAGACCCATTTGAAAATGCAGGAGGGTGTGTGTGTGTGTGTGTGTGTGTGTGTGTGTGTGTGTGTGTGTGTGTGTGTGTGTGTGTGTGTGTGTGTGTGTGTGTGTGTGTGTGTGTGTGTGTGTGTGTGTGTGTGTGTGTGTGTGTGTGTTGGGAGCGATGAGGAGGTTGTTTAAGGAGGGCTAAGAAGTGGTTGTTTGTTCACAGGTGACAGGTGCTGCAGTCACAGCGCTTCTTCATTACTCTGTGGTTAGTGGCATGTCGTAACTCTACACACACACACACACACACGGTCACCAACACACCCACCCTCCACATCGATCCAGATTGTCGTCGACTTGTCTGGTCATGATGGCATGATCGTCTGCCTGCCCGGCAGAAAACACTGAATCAGCCCAGAAGGAAATATGTCTGGACTAAAGGGGAGGAGGAGGCATAGGCTGTCCCCCACATGGTGCCCCATTCCCTATATAGTGCCCTACTTTTGACCAGGGCCCATAGGGCTCTGGTCAAAAGTAGTACACTATGTAGGGAATAGTGTGCCATTTGGGATGCAGCATTAGCACACATATTCTTAGCATACACAGCCTAGCTTATTTAAAGGCGCTGCTGCTCTGCATCAAATCAACACGTTCTTCTCCTCTCTTATCTGTCAATGGGTCTCTCTCTTTCTCCCTCTATTTCTCTCTCTTTTATCTGTCAATGGGTCTCTCTCTCCCTCTCTATTTCTCTCGCCTTTATTTGTCAATGGGGCTGTGTAAACACTGGAACAGAGGTCTCAGGGTTCATCACTTGAGAAAATGACATTCAAGATAGCTAGCAATGTTATTATGGATCATTTCAACTTTCAACATGTCGTAGAGAGCAAAGGTTAGAGGACAAAGGTTACTCTTTATTTGTTGTATTTGGAATGATTTTAGCATTTTCCATTACGTTTTCCAAACCTTTTATATCTGTTTTTCCCACGTAACAATTCCAACGCACCTACATGTAAGCCTAGTAATTCTCTTATCTTTCTACTAAGCCGTTATAATAGTATGTTACATTTCTGCAACAACAATGCAACAGTGACCCACTGAACTGTAAGCCACAGGCACTTCGACTACCAGATTATTTCCCTCTATCTCTTATTGATTTAGCGTCCTGTCCAGGGGGTGTACTTGTACATCAAGCTACCTCACTACAGGAACAGGAGCTCCTGCTCTATGGGCTGTTCTGGCTGAGACTTACCTCTTTACTTACTTATTCATTGACCGTCCTCTTTCTCTTCTCTCTGTGTCTCCACAGTAACAAATTACAACAATGTTGTGGAGGGCCAGTCAGACTCTGACGATGAGGACAAGCTACACATAGTGGAGGAGGAGCCTGATGGTGACAGCACGGTGCCAGACGACGCCTCAGTAGTATTAACCCAGAACGGTACAGAGACGCACCGAGACACCTGGGATGGAGGTGAGACTCTAGGCTAGAGCATAGAATACGATAGCTGTGTGTGTGTGTGTGTGTGTGTGTGTGTGTGTGTGTGTGTGTGTTTGTGTGTGGTTAGACTATACAGTACATACAGAACAATTACTTTTCAATTGTATTCATTTGTCTGACGCTCTAATCTAGAGCGATTTGCAGTCAATGCGTCAACTAAGTTTAGTAGGGAAAAAATATTGCGTATGACAGTCATTGCAAGTCGTTGCCCTTCTTCGAAATAGCTGCTATCAGCAGAATCCGTGCCAGGAAGAAAAAAACAAATGCAGGTGTGAGTGCAAAAAAACAGGACACACAACCACATTGCCGTTTCGTATTTTTTGTTAACATCTTTTCATTGACTTTAGAAACACACCAATTTCCAACTGGTAATGACACTGACACATCAGGCATATTCAAGAGGTAGGACAGCTACATTTACATTATCCTGCTCGCCAAAGACTGTGGGCATTTGGCCCAAGCTTCAACTAAGACATCGCTTTTCCCCCTGGATCTGGAATGTTCTTACATGGTTTCCGTGATGTTTGTTTCACGCGGTCTGTCTTAAGGCAGTGAATTTCGGTCTTCCTTCACACTACGGTTGATTCCCAAATGGCACCCTATTCCCTATGTAGTGCACTACTTTCGACCAGAGCCTTATGGGCCCCGAGTCAAAAGTTAGTGCGCTGCGAAGAGAATAGTTGTGGTTAAGATGTCTTTTTAGGTGTGGTCTGTTTGAGGACGTGCTGTCGTATTGAAGATTGCACACATGGACTGGACACCGACATGACTGCTGGCAGTTTATGCACCATTTATGTTGTTGTCTGCGTGCACACACAAAACAATGCTGGGTTAAAACAACACCATTTGGGTAAATATTGAACAGAACACACATTGGTTTATTTTGACTCAGCCAGTTGGGTCACAAACAACCCACTGTTTTCTTTAAGTTGGGTTGTTGATGTAGGCTTTTTGAGCTATGATCCATTTGGGTCAGATCAGAAGACTGGAGGCGTGGTTTAGTAGGGGTGTGGGTTTCAGATAGTTATTTTTGGCCACCTGTGAGCACATGTAATTCCAGTTAATCTGTTCTGTTGTGTTGTCAACACATGTTAAGGTTGAGCCCTGACACTTTTGTAGCTTTAATAAGGCTAGCACAAGAGTAGGAGTTCCTTAAATGCCTATGTACAGTGGGGAGAACAAGTATTTGATATACTGCCGATTTTGCAGGTTTTCCTACTTACAAAGCATGTAGAGGTCTGTCATTTTTATCATAGGTACACTTCAACTGTGAGAGACGGAATCTAAAACAAAAATCCAGAAAATCACATTGTATGATTTTTATGTAATTCCTTTGCATTTTATTGCATGACATAAGTATTTGATACATCAGAAAAGCAGAACTTAATATTTGGTACAGAAACCTTTGTTTGCAATTACAGAGATCATACGTTTCCTGTAGTTCTTGACCAGGTTTGCACACACTGCAGCAGGGATTTTATGCCCACTCCTCCATACAGACCTTCTCCAGAACCGTCAGGTTTCGGGGCTGTCGCTAGGCAATACGGACTTTCAGCTCCCTCCAAAGATTTTCTATTGGGTTCAGGTCTGGAGACTGGCTAGGCCACTCCAGGACCTTGAGATGCTTCTTACGGAGCCACTCCTTAGTTGCCCTGGCTGTGTGTTTCAGGTCGTTGTCATGCTGGAAGACCCAGCCACGACCCATCTTCAATGCTCTTGCTGAGGGAAGGAGGTTGTTGGCCAAGATCTCGCGATACATGGCCCCATCCATCCTCCCCTCAATACGGTGCAGTCGTCCTGTCCCCTTTGCAGAAAAGCATCCCCAAAGAATGATGTTTCCACCTCCATGCTTCATGGTTGGGATGGTGTTCTTGGGGTTGTACTCATCCTTCTTCTTCCTCCAAACACGGCAGGTGGAGTTCAGACCAAAAAGCTCTATTTTTGCCTCATCAGACCACATGACCTTCTCCCATTCCTCCTCTGGATCATAATTGTAAATTGTATATGAAAATATCTCATGTGCAAAAATATTGAAGGAACATTGAAATTTGCAGTGTACAAATTTAACACGATGAACATGAATGACATTGACTCTCACGGGTGGCCTACAATAACTATCTGAAAGCCACGCCGCAATAGGCCACACCTTTGGATTACCCAAACACGGGTTAATTTAACCATCAGTTGGGTTTTTATTCACTTTCATGCTGGGTTGATCCAGCAGACGGGTTTTTAAAAATGTAATCCATAGGCTATTTTCAGGAGAGAGTAAATGTCGTTCCTGTTCATCACGTTATGTTCACCCTGAAGAAGGCACAGGGATGCCGAAACATTGGTGTTTTACCCAATAAATAACTGGGAGTTTATACATATGGAGTGTGCGACTCTCTTTGTTTTTATAGCTTACTGTTTATTCGCCATTAGTCAGTACCTCTACACTAAATAACTGTATCTGGGTGTGCGGCAGCTCATGCTATGTTATGTTTGTGCACTGCAAAATTTAATTTCCCTTCAATATTTTTGCGCATTACATATTTGTATCTAAAATGAATGACATTATTATTTAAATACCATAACAAAGTGGTAACTATCCCAACATTGGGATACGCATAGGCACTTGAGGAACTCAAATTGTGTAAGACTCATTAAGCTACGAAAGTGTCAGTGCTTAACCTTAACATGTGTTGACAATACAACAGAACAGATTAACCGGAATGACATTTACTCTCACATGTGGCCAAAAATAACTATCTGAAAGCCACAATCCTACCAAGCCGCGCCTCCAGTCTTCTGATCTGACCCGGTAGAGCATAGATCAATAACCCAACTAAGTGACCCAACTAGCTGGGTCAAAAATAACTCAACACGTGTTCTGTCCACTATTTACCCAGCTTCTCTCTCTCTCTCTCTCTCTCGCTCTCTCTATTATTATTATCCCTCTATTATTCTCTCCCCTTTTTCTCTCCCTCTCTTTCTCTCTCTCCCTCTCTTCAGTTAGACTAGATATGTCACGGAACATTGGATTTTGATGGTATTCCGCGGACACTTGTTGCCGTCTTCTTTACACACTTTCATACTGAAAAATGCTTGTCTAGTCCCACGTGCTGCTCAAATCAGTACTGCATTACTCAACTTTCCCCTGATACTGCAAATCTTCCTCACATAGACCCACCGAGGACCATGTTATATTTGATAGGCCGCATCCTGTTGTAAAGTAGTGCACTATATTGGTCAGGGTTTCCCAAACTCGGTCCTGGGGCCTCCCAGGGGTGCACGTTTTGTTTTTTGCCCTAGCACTACACAGCTGACTCAAATGATCAACCCTCTGTGGAAAGGGTTCAAGATGGAACCCAAAAGGGTTCTACTTGGAACCATAAAGGGTTCTTCAAAGGGTTTGCCTATGGGGAAAGCAAAAGAACCCCTTTAGGTTCTAGATAGCACCTTTTTTTCCCCCTAAGAGCGTACTGTAATCCAGTGCCTGTGCCAACACTAGCCTTACTAACTCCGTCCATTTGGAAACAGTTGTGCACCCTGATCCCTCCACCTGCTCCGATACGTCTCACACAGTACGAGTGCCAAAAACATGCCTCACTCACCAAATCCCTCTTGCGCCAGGGTTGATTCATCGTGAGGATATCTTGAGTGAGTAGGGATTTAGTAGCAGAGAATGCAACTAAAGCAGTGACACTTTTGGAATATGAGTCTTTCTGAAAATTGTTTAATAACATGTATGTTAAGGGCATATTCAGGGAAAATAATTAAGGTGAACAGGAAATAATTAAGGTGAACATGATATCCTCTGTGAGTGTCCATTCTGTGTGCTGTGGGAAAGAAGAGAGATGGGAAGCTTGATGGGAGGTTACTCCATTACCCTCTTGATTTCATATAGCCCCTGTTGGCTGGCGCCACCCGGCTTCCTGTGTGGTACTGTGTTTTAGTGTGGGCTGCGAGCTGCCTGGGAGTACTGTACTCAGAGCCTGGGACTACTCTCTCTCCCTCTCTCTCTCCCTCTCTCTCTTTCCCTGAACAGATTATCTCTGCTCTCCTCAGGCAGGGCGGCTACCTTTGGGAGATCTGAGACATGCACGCAAGCACGTGCACACACACTGACACTTACACATACTCATTCACTGGGAACACCATGTCATTTCAACATGGACATTTGGGTAATATTTGGTTGAGACTTTGATCAATGAGGTTTCAACCGTCATTCACCCACGTTCAACCATTTAAAAAGCACAACAAAGTTCAAATGGGAATACAACGTCAGATATTTTGTATTTATACATAAACCTAATGAGTTATCACTGTGCTTCATCTAATAGCACAATCAAATGTCCTGGATTGCGCTAACCGAAAGGTTGCTGGTTTGACTACCCGAGCCGACAAGGTAAAACCTTTGCCCTTTAAACAAGGCACTTAACACTAATTTGTGGTTTGAGATTCTGTGCAGATTATTACAGCAGTTGTGAAGATCCCCACAGACCTGCGACCTTTACATGCTGTCTTGAACATGCACGCTTTCTATGATTACATAAGAAAGACATTTAGTAACAGTGACCTCAGATTGTGACCATAGATGTGTTACTCATTTTAAGGTTGAACAAATACGGTTACATTTGCTTGTAAGATTAACTTTAGGCTATTACAAAATGAATATGAAATTGTGTTTGGTTGACAATGCAGACAAATATCAACATTCAAAAGGAGATTATTTTATATTGTTTTATTTTTTATTTCACCTTTATTTAACCAGGGAGGCCAGTTGAGAACAAGTTCTCATTTACAACTGCGACCTGGCCAAGATAAAACAAAGCAGTGCGACAAAAACTACAACATAACCGAACAAAATGCAAACATGTAACCCAGACACAGACCTAGACAATGACCCAACCAAAACATGATGCCTATGGCTGCCTAAAATATGGCTCCCAATCAGAGACAAATGAAAGACATCTGTCTCTGATTGAGAACCACTCAGGCAACCATAGACATACCTAGAAACATTCACTCAACCATAGACATACCTAGAAACATTCACTCAACACAAACCCATACACTAAACCCAACACCCCCCTTTTCCATATAACCACCCAAAACGAGACAAAACACAAACATTCCCCATGTCACACCCTGACCTAACTAAAATAATAAAGAAAACAAAGAATACTAAGGCCAGGGCGTGACATATTTAACCTTTATTTAACTTGGCAAGTCAGTTAAGAACAAATTCTTATTTACATTGACGGCCTAGGAACAGTGGGTTAACTGCCTTTTTCAGGGGCAGAACGACAGATTTTTACCTTGCCAGCTCGGGGATTCAATCTAGCAACCTTTTGGTTACTGGCCCAATACTCTAACCACTAGGCTACCTGTCGCCCCAATGGGCCTAGCTCGAGGCTAGCTCAAGGCTAACTGATGCTTGCTTCGGGACAGAGACGTTAGCCAGGAGTAGCCACTCGGATTGCAGCTAGCTAGCTGCGATGATCCGGTCTAAAGGTTCAGAGCTTGCGGTAGGAATCCGGCGATGTGGTAGAGAAAAATCCGTCCGATATGCTCTGGGTTGATATCGCGCTGTGCAGACTGGCAGGTCTTGACCGAGCTGAGGCTGGCTGTTGTCCGAGTTAACAGTGAAGACCGCTAGCAGTGACTAACTGAATACTAGCTAGTAGCTAGTTAGCTGGCTAGCTGCTGATGGGGGTTCCAGTTCTAAAGTATAAAAATAGCAGATCCGTTCCACATTGGGTGAGGCAGGTTGCAGGAGAGTATATTCAGTCCCAAACCCACTGGCTCCAGGTCATCTATAAGTCTTTGCTAGGTAAAGCCCCGCCTTATCTCAGCTCACTGGTCACCATAGCAACACCCACCCATAGCACGCGCTCCAGCAGGTATATTTCACTGGTCATCCCCAAAGCCAACACCTCCTTTGGCCGCCTTTCCTTCCAGTTCTCTGCTGCCAATGACTGGAACGAATTGCAAAAATCACTGAAGCTGGAGACTTATAACTCTTATAACTCCCTCACTAACATCAGCTGTCAGAGCAGCTTACCGATCACTGCACCTGTACACAGCCCATCTGTAAATAGCCCACCCAACTACCTCATCCCCATGTTGTTCTTTTTTTGCTCTTTTGCACCCCAGTATCGTTACTTGCACATCATCTGCATATGTATCACTCCAGTGTCAATGCTAAATTGTAATTATATTGCCACTATGGCCTATTTATTGCCTTACCTCCCTAATCTTACTACATTTGCACACACTTTATATAGATTTTTCTATTGTGTTATTGACTGTACGTCTGTTTATCCCGTGTGTAATTCTGTGTTGTTGTTTTTGTCGAACTGCTTTGCTTTATCTTGGCCAGGTCGCAGTTGTAAACAAAGGTGAAATAAATCATAAATAAATAAAAAAGATCAATGCTTGGTTAAAACCCTGGATGGGAGACCAAATGGATAGCTGTAGATAGAGCAACTCTCCAGTAGGCGGTGCTGCCCAACTTAATTTTTTTTTTATAGTGGATATAACGTTGAAGATCTGATGTTGTTTCAAAGATACAAATTCAACATCATTTATACAAGCTTTGTCTATGTTGATAAGTGGTTACCACGATGAACACGAATGACATGTACACTGACCTTGCTATAGAACCAGGCAAACCGAATCTCGCTTTTAAATGCAACGCTGTCTATGATTTGGGCGGTGTTGATCTAATGTACAGATGTTAAACTCAACTGCACGGCCCATGGGTGACCTGGCCACCCATCTATCTGAGAAGATCCGATCCGGCTATCAAGCAGCTTTGCCCCTCTTGAGACGGACCTACCAGTCAGCACGAATCCTGGGTGTATACCAACAGCCAGCGGACGCCTGGTGGCACCCTCCCCCACGGCCACCACAGTTCAGCAGCTCATTTCCCCATCGGATTCCATCACTACCACCTGTCACGCCTGCTCCCGCTCTCCCTTCCTGGCGCCAGGCTCCCCAGCATTACGCACTCCTGCCACCATCAGTACGCACAGCAGCCTTTCCCCGTCACGCGCATCAGCGTATTATTGGACTCACCTGGACTCAATCACCTGTTTATTACCTCCCCTATATTTGTCAGTTCCCCATCTCTGTTCCCCGCTGCTGCATTAATGCACGTATGTCTTTGTATACCCGTGTGCTGACGCTGTTCCTGTCCTGTTACCCATCTGTACCTGCTTCTCATCTCTGGCGTTGGTCCTTAAAACCACCATCACTGTGGGCAGCTCGATGGGGAGAGATTTCTGTGGACCGACCAAGGTCCACTGTCACCCAGGAGCCTGTGACCATGACATCAGCTCTTTCCTGCCCAGGGTTATGGCCAACTACTCCAAAATTGACACCATCGTCACCGACGTAGGTTTTAACAACCTTCGTTTTAGGCAATCTGAGGAACTGAGGGAGGACTACCATTTTTTTTAAAGACCCACGCTCGCACAGGGAAGAGAATAATTATCTCTGGCCCCCTCCCATACTACCGAAGGGATTCAGAACGTTTACCCGACTCTGCCCTAAAAGACTACCTGAAAAAACGTTGCTTTGGGAGCAACCAGTACTTTCTAAAAGAGACTGGGTTCACCCTAACCGCAGAGGTTCCACGATTATTTCCAGCAACATCACAAACTGTTTTAGAGACTGACAGACAGGGTCAACAGTTGACTTGGAAACCATATCAACTCCTGCAGAAATGGCACTATGGTTATTGTAAGTAACCTAATTTATGTTCCTTTAACTCTTCTAGTGAGTTTATACAAACGGTCATCTCCTACCATTCTGGTAGATTAGAGACTGTCAGAAAGCATGGTTGTAACGTTAATAATTTGGTTGTTATTCCATTGGTTACCTTGAGGCAGACGCCCCAAGGCAGAGTGGCCCACACTCATTGAATATGGCACTTTTAAATATTAGAGCAATCACTAGTGAAACCTTTCTCGTAAATGAACTCATTACTGAGCACAAAGTTGATTGCATGTTTCTCACTGAAACCTGGCTGTCTTCAAACTGTAGTTCCACTCTTATTGAAGCCTCCCCCTGGACTACAGCTTTTCATACTCTATCAAAAAGGGGGAAAAGGGTGCCTCTATTTTTAAAGCCTCTATTTTTACTAATGCTCTCAGCTGTAAGGACATTTCATTTGGCGACTTTGGGTCTTTTGAGGATCATGCTATACAGTTTAAATATTAGCCACCAGTGCTGGCCATAACCCTGTATAGGCCACCAAAGCACCGCCCCACTTTCTTTACTGATTCTTCTGAACTATTGTCTGTTGTCCTTGAGAACTATGACAAAAATCATCGTGCTGGGTGATTTTAATATTAATGTTGACAAAGAGACCGACTCCAAGGCCATTGAATTTATGAATCCTTTGAGCTCTATGGACTTTATCCAACATGTTTTACTGGGCCCACCCATAACCGTGGCCATACTCTGGACCTGGTTAATACCAAGGGGACTTCTATTGTTGATGTTGCTTTATCTGATCACCACTGTGTGTTTTTATCTACCTTGTTGCCATAGCACAGGGTAATACTGAATGCATTATTAAGAACTGCTATCTTACCTCTGAAGTTGCGACAGATTTTATTGAGTGTAAGAACAATACTCCATCACCTATTCTGACTTCCTCTTGTGATGATTTAGTTGATAACTTTAATAGCAAATTAAGGGCAACCATTTGATGCCATACCTACAGTAAAGTTGAAAGGCCACATCCAAACGGATACCCCTTTGGATGAGTGAAGAAACGACTCAATTCTAGAGAAATTGCAGAAAGGCAGAGTGGGAGTGGGGAATCAAAGTTGCAGGTCCATTATGATATTCTGAGAGAGCAACTTGGCATATATAACAAGGCAATTGGAAATGCCACACTGGCTTATTTTTCTAACTTTATCACTAATATCACTCGACCATTGATGGCCTGATAAATCCTACCCCCGAAAATCTATGTGAACTTTCCTCCACGTCTAAATTTGATGAGTTTGCGACATAAGAAAACATAACAAACATTAGGCTGGGTATAAATCAAGCAAGACCTGATGAGAAGTTTGATGATATGTGCCCTAACATACCACGCAGAGGCACCATGGATTTATTTTCCCTGGTTGACATAGACATGCTCAGGAAAGTGACATCACAACTTAAACCTTCTACCTGCGTTCTCGATCCTATCCCCACCACCTTCTTCAAAACAGGTTTTTATTGCATATCTGAAGAAGTGTAAGCTATTGTTTATCCCTCCCTGTTCACAGGCACTGCACTAAAAACTGCTATGATGAAACCCATTCTGAAGAAAAGTTCACAGGCACTGCACTAAAAACTGCGATGATGAAACCCCCTTCTGAAGAAAACTAATCTAGATTCTCCAGCTCTTAACAGTTGCCAGCCAATCTCCAACCATCCATTCTTAATCAACATTCTGGAGAAATTGGTTTTCAAACAGCTAAATGTTTTTTTAAAGTGACAACTGTTTTTATTTTTTATTTTTCAATTCTGGTTTTCGGGCCCACCACAGCCTTAGTTAAAGTGGTAAATTATCTTCGAGCCAACACAGATGCCAAACAGCTCTCTGTCCTTGTACTTTTGGATTTAAGTGCTGCATTCAACACTGTTGACCATGATGTTCTTCTGGACAGACTGGAGAAGTGGGTTGGCCTCTCCGATCCGGTTTTTAAATGGATTAAGACCTGGTTTACCGGTCAATAGTTTTTTGTCACCCTTGGTGAACATAACTCAAAGAAAATGGTTCCACAAGGTTCGATTTTGGGTGCGGTACTGTTCAGTTTATCAGAAAGCACAGCATTGATTTTCAATACTATGCAGACGATACACAACTTTACATTTTTGTGTCACCAGAGGATTTTAGCTCCACGGATAAATTATTAGAACGTGTTAGTTTTTTAAATACTTGGATGGCTCACAACTTCCTAAGCTAAATCAAGACAAGACTGAGATACTTATTGTTGGAGCCAAAGCACAGAGAGAGAATCTGGCCGCATATTTTAATTCACAGGCAATAATGATAAAACACCAGAGCTGTGTTTGAATACTAACATACTGTATACTACATACTTAATGAGTATATACTACATACTATTAGTACATTTTAGTATACTGTAAACAAACGATATCCTTTCAGTTGAGTGTACTAGCGCTTCGCCTGTCTACTGGAAGTTGATGCTGTTGATACGCAACTTCTTGCTAGCTTGTTAGTATGGCTAACAAATTACTAGCTAGACATCTTACGACTTCATTAACAAAATCCATTGAGAACGCACAACAACAGTACCGCTTAGCTAATAATGACGTGAATAATCAACATAACATACCGGTACATACAAGCAACTGCTGTAATGATATGCTAAAATATTGTGAAGCCACTCCCATTTTCTGAAGAAATAGTGTCCATTGCTTGTATACTTCATATTTTGGCGAATGTAGTACGACTTCCGGGAACTTTTGAAAGCCATTGGTCAACTGCAAAACATACAGAATGCTGCAGCATGGGTACTGACCAAGACCAGGGCTCTGCACCGCCTGCCTGTGAGTTTTAAAATTCATTTTAAGATTATTCTATTGGTTTTTAAATCCTTCCACGATTATGCACCTCAATACATGTCAGACGTGCTTTTAAGTTATGTACCCAGTAGGTCCCTTAGGTCCTCTGGCACTGGCCTTTTAACTATCCCAAAGCCTAGGACCACAAAGCATGGAGAGGCAGTTACTATGCGACCAGCCTCTGGAATAGCCTGCCAGGGAACCTGAGGGGGGCCAAAACTGTGGCCTTTTTTTTAAAGAGATCTTAAAACACACCTTTTTGGCTTTGCTTTTCCTCAGGGTGCTTTTTAGTCATTCAGGTTTTATTGTTATTCTTTAGTTTTTTATCCTCTTACGTTTGTTGTGTAGTAAATATTTCCATTTTTATTTTCATTGTTTTTATTTGTTTTTTCCTGTGAAGCACATTGTGTTGCATTCCATGTCTGAAATGTGCTGTTTAAATAAAGCTTGATTTTATGATGACATAATCCTGTGGTTGAAATTTCACCCTCAAAACAACAGTTCACAATGATGACAGACAGACAGACAGACACAGACAGACAGACAGGCAGGCAGGCAGGCAGGCAGGTAAGTTTGTAGGTAGATAGGTAGGTAGGTACAGTTGAAGTCTGAAGTTTACATACACCTTACCCAAATACATTTAAACTCAGTTTCACAATTCCTGCCATTTAATCCTAGTATAAATTCCCTGTTTTAGGTCAGTTAGGATCACCACTTTATTTTAAGAATGTGAAATGTCAGAGTAATAGTAGAGAGAATGATTTATTTCAGCTTTTATTTCTTTCATCACATTCCCAGTGGGTCAGAAGTTTACATATATTCAATTAGTATTTGGTAGCATTGCCTTTAAATTGTTTAACTTGGGTCAAACATGTCTGGTAGCCTTCCACAGGCTTCCCACAATAAGTTGGGTGAATTTTGGCCCATTCCTCCTGCCAGAGCTTGTGTAACTGAGTCAGGTTTGTAGGCCTCCTTGCTCGCACACACTTTTTCAGTTCTGCCCACACATTTTCTATGGGATTGAGGTCAGGGCTTGCGATGACCACTCCAATACCTTGACTTTGTTGTCCTTAAGGCATTTTGCCACAACTTTGAAGTATTCTTGGGGTCATTGTCCATTTGGAAGACCCATTTGCAACCAAGCTTTAACTTCCTGACTGATGTCTTGAGATGTTGCTTCAATATATCCACGTAATTTTCCTTCCTCATCTTGTCATCTATTTTGTGAAGTGCACCAGTCCCTCCTGCAGCAAAGCACCCCCACAACATAATGCTGCCAACCCCGTGCTTCACGGTTGGGATGGTGTTATTCGGCTTGCGAGCCTTTCCCTTTTTCCTCCAAACATAACAATGGTCGTTATGGCCAAACAGTTCTATTTTTGTTTCATCAGACCAGAGAACATTTCTCCAAAAAGTACAATCTTTGTCCCCATGTGCAGTTGCAAACTGTAGTCTGGCTTTTTTATGGCGGTTTTGGAGCAGTGGCTTCTTCCTTGCTGAGCGACCTTTCAGGTTATGTAGATATAGGACTTGTTTTACTGTGGATGTATATACTTTTGTACCTGTTTCCTCCAGAATCTTCACACGGTCTTTTGCTGTTGTTCTGGGATTGATTTGCACTCTTCGCACCAAAGTACATTAATCTCTAGGAGACAGAACGCGTTTCGTTCCTGAGCGGTATGACGGCTGCGTGGTCCCATGGTGTTTATACTTGCGTACTATTGTTTGTACAGATGAACGTGGTACCTTCAGGCATTTGGAAATTGCTCCCAAGGATGAACCAGACTTGTTGAGGTCTACAATTTTTTTTCTGAGGTCTTGGCTGATTTCTTCTGACTTTCCCATGATGTCAAGCAAAGAGGCACTGAGTTTGAAGGTAGGTCTTGAAATACATCCACCGGTACACCTCCAATTGACTCAAATGATGTCAATTACACAGCCAATTCAATCAGAAGCCATGACAATTTTCTTGAATTTTCCAAGCTGTTTAAAGGCATTAAAGGCAGAGTCAACTTAGTGTATGTAAACTTCTGACCCACTGGAATTGTGAATTATAAGTGAAATAATCTGTCTGTAAACAATTGTTGGAAAAATTACTTGTGTCATGCACAAAGTAGATGTCCTAACCGACTTGCCAAAACTATGGATGGTTAACAATTAATTTGTGGAGTGGTTAAAAAACAAGTTTTAATGACTCCAAGCTAAGTAAGTGTATGTCAACTTCTGACTTCAACTGTAGGTAGGTAGGTAGGTAGGTAGGTAGGTAGGTAGGCAAACTCTCTCTCTCGCTCTCTCTCTCTCAATAACCCTGACCTCTTACACTCTTTCTAACCTCCATCACTTTAAGTCACTGCCCAAACAAACAGTCTCTGTTGACCCTGTTGGCGCTTTATGCTGGTAATTTCCTCTACTGCAGGGATAATTAGTCAAATAAAAACTCCATTTGGTTTTGGCTGGACTCCTAAATACACCGAGAGATAAAAAAAAAAAAAAAAGAGAGCGAGAGAGCGAGAGAGAGAGACTTATTTGAAATGGCTATATACAGTGCATTCGGGAAGTATTTAGACCCCTTGACTTTTTCCACATTTTGTTACGTTACAGCCTTATTCTAAAATCCCTATTCAATCTACACACAATACCCCATAATGACAAAGCAAAAACAGGTTTTTAGAAATGTTTGCAAATGTATATATAAAAAAAAAACTGAAATATCACATTTACATAAGTATTCAGACCCTTTACTCAGTACTTTGTTGAAGCACCTTTAGCAGCGATTACAGCCTTGAGTCTTGGATATGATGCTACAAGCTTGGAACACCTGTATTCAGGCAGTTTTTCCCATTCTTCTCTGCAGATCCTCTCAAGCTCTGTCAGGTTGGACGGGGAATGTCGCTGCACAGCTATTCTCAGGTCTCTCCAGAGATGTTCGATCAGGTTCAAGTCCGGCCTCTGGCTGGGCCACTCAAGGACATATAGAGACTTGTCTATAAACCACTCCTGCGTTGTCTTGGTTATGTGCTTAGGTTCGTTGTCCTGTTGGAAGGTGAATGTTTACGCCACTCTGAGGTCCGGAGTTCTCTGGAGCTGGTTTTCATCAAGGATCTCTCTGTACTATTCTCCGTTCATCTTTCCCTCGATCCTGTCTACTCTCCCAGTCCCTGCCGCTGAAAAATATTCCCACAGCACAGCATGATGCTGCCATCACCACGCTGGCACCATCACCATGCTGCTCAGTTTGGCGGGTCACCAGCACTAGGAAGAGTCTTGGTGGTTCCAAACTTCTTCCATTTAAGTGTGATGGAGGCAACTGTGTTCTTGGGGACATTCAATGCTGCAGAAACTGTTTGGTACCCTTCCCCAGATCTGTGCCTCGACACAATCCTGTCTCGGTGTTCTACTGACAATTCCTTGGACTTCATACCTTGGTTTTTGCTCTGACATGCTCTGTTAACTGTGGGACCTTATATAGACAGGTGTGTGCCTTTCCAAATCATGTCCAATCATTTTAATTTACCACAGGTGGACTCCAATCAAGTTGTCGAAACATCTCAAGGATGATCAATGGAAACAGGATGTGCACACCTTCAATTTCGAGTCTCATAGCAAAAAGTCTGAATAGTTTTTTTTATTTTATTTTTACATTTGCTAAAATTTCCAAAAAACAGTTTTTGCTTTGTCATTAATCAAATCAAATCAAATTTTATTTGTCACATACACATGGTTAGCAGATGTTAATGCGAGTGTAGCGAAATGCTTGTGCTTCTAGTTCCGACAATGCAGTAATAACCAACAAGTAATCTAACCTAACAATTCCACAACTACTACCTTATACACACAAGTGTAAAGGGATAAAGAATATGTACATAAAGATATATGAATGAGTGATGGTACAGAACGGCATAGGCAAGATGCAGTAGATGGTATAGAGTACAGTATATACATATGAGATGAGTAATGTAGGGTATGTAAACATAAAGTGGCATAGTTTAAAGTGGCTAGTGATACATATATTACATAAAGATGGCAAGATGCAGGAGAAGATATAGAGTACAGTATATTTTTATTTTATTTTTTATTTCACCTTTATTTAACCAGGTAGGCTAGTTGAGAACAAGTTCTCATTTGCAACTGCGACCTGGCCAAGATAAAGCATAGCAGTGTGAACAGACAACAACACAGAGTTACACATGGAGTAAACAATAAACAAGTCAATAACATGGTAGAAAAAAAAAGAGAATCTATGTACAATGTGTACAAAAGGCATGAGGTAGGCAATAAATCGAGTAATTACAATTTAGCAGATTAACAATGGAGTGATAAATCATCAGATGATCATGTGCAAGAAGAGATACTGGTGTGCAAAAGAGCAGAAAAGTAAATAAATAAATGCAGTATGGGGGGTGAGGTAGGTAAATTGGGTGGGTAGTTTACAGATGGACTATGTACAGCTGCAGCGATCGGTTAGCTGCTCGGATAGCAGATTTTTAAAGTTGTTGAGGGAGATAAAAGTCTCCAACTTCAGAGATTTTTGCAATTCGTTCCAGTCGCAGGCAGCAGAGAACTGGAAGGAAAGGCGTCCAAATTAGGTTTTGGCTTTAGGGATGATCAGTGAGATACACCTGCTGGAGCGCGTGCTACGGGTGGGTGTAGCCATCGTGACCAGTGAACTGAGATAAGGCGGCACTTTACCTAGCATAGCCTTGTAGATGACCTGGAGCCAGTGGGTCTGACGACGAACATGTAGCGAGGGCCAGCCGACTAGGGCATACAGGTCGCAGTGGTGGGTCGTATAAGGTGCTTTAGTAACAAAACGGATGGCACTGTGATAAACTGCATACATATATATATGAGATGAGTAATGTAGGGTATGTAAACATTGTATTAAGTGGCATTGTTTAAAGTGGCTAGTGGTACATTTTCACATAATTTCCATCAATTCCCATTATTAAAGTGGCTGGAGTTGAGTCAGTATGTTGGCAGCGGCCACTAAATGTTAGTGGTGGCTGTTTAACAGTCTGATGGCCTTGAGATAGAAGCTGTTTTTCAGTCTCTCGGTCCATGCTTTGATGCATGTCTTAAGGTAATGATGGAATGTCGTTTCTCTTTGCTTATTTGAGCTGTTTTGCCATAATATGAACTTGGTGTTTTACCAAATAGGGCTATCTTCTGTATAGCACCCCCTACCTTGTCACAACACAACTGATTGGCTTAAACGCATTAAGAAGGAAAGAAATTCCACAAATTAACTTTTAACGAGGAACACCTGTTAATTGAAATGCATTCAGGTGACTAGCTGATGAAGCTGGTTAAGAGAATTCCAAGAGTGTACAAAGCTGTCATCAAGGCAAAGGGTGGCTATTTTGAAGAATCTCAAATGTAAAATATATTTTGATTTGTTTAAAAGAAAATTGGTTGTCATGATTCCATATGTGTTATTTCATAGTTTTGAAGTCTTCACTATTATTCTACAATGTAGAACTTTTTTTTTTAAATAAAGAAAAACCCTGGGGGGTGCCTGTTGCATGTTATTTTGGCATTAATACGTGTCACATATCAGTATGTTAAAAAAAAAAAAAAAAAAAGGATTTGAGTCCCTGGCGGCGTAGTGTGTTACTGATGGTAGGCTTTGTTACTTTGGTCCCAGCTTTCTGCAGGTCATTCAGTAGGTCCCCCCGTGTGGTTCTGGGATTTTTGCTCACCGTTCTTGGGATCATTTTGACCCCACAGGGTAAGATCTTGCGTGGAGCCCCAGATCGAGGGAGATTATCAGTGGTCTTGTATGTCTTCCATTTCCTAATAATTGCTCCCACAGTTGATTTCTTCAAACCAAGCTGCTTACCTATTGCAGATTCAGTCTTCCCAGCCTGTTGCAGGTCTACACTTTTGTTTCTGGTGTCCTTTGACAGCTCTTTGGTCTTGGCCATAGTGGAGTTTGGAGTGTGACTGTTTGAGGTTGTGGACAGGTGTCTGTTATACTGATAACAAGTTCAAACAGGTGCCATTAATACAGGTAACGAGTGGAGGACAGAGTAGCCTCTTAATTAAAGAAGAAGTTACAGGTCTGTGAGAGCCAGAAATCTTGCTTGTTTGTAGGTGACCAAATACTTATTTTCCACCATAATTTGCAAATAAATTCATTAAAAATCCTACAATGTGATTTTCTGGATTTTTTTCTCCTAATTTTGTCTGTCATAGTTGAAGTGTACCTATGATGAAAATTACAGGCCTCTCTCATCTTTTTAAGTGGGAGAACTTGCACAATTGGTGGCTGACTAAATACTTTTTTGCCCCACTGTATTTCGTATATATTTGTATTATTTTTTTATCTAATTTTCCATCTATGGTCTGTACATACTCTCCTGCAACTCGCCTCACCCAATGTGGTATGGATCTGCTATTTTTACACTTTTTAAACGGAACCCCCTTCAGAAGCTAACTAGCTACTAGCTAGTATTCATCACCGTTAACGTGGACTGCCAGCCTCGGGCAACTCCTGCCAGCCTGCACAGCACGATATCTACCCAGAGCATATCGTACTGCTTTTCTCTACCACATCTCCGGATTCCTACCGCAAGCTCTGAACCTTTACTCTGGATCATCGCAGCTAGCTAGCTGCTATCCGAGTGGCTACTCCTGGCTAACGTCTCTGTCCCGAAGCAAGCACCTGGTAGCCTGGAGCTAGCCTCGAACTAGGCCCATCTCCCGGCTAGCCGAAGAGATTCCATCAACCAATCCCTGGGCTTCAATTACCTCTTTTGCCAATTGGCCTGAACTCTGCTGCCGACACGGAGCCCCGCCAATCCATCACAACTGGTCTACCGACGTAACCGTCCGAGGGGGTTTCTGTCCCGAAGCAAGCACCTGTTAGCCTGGAGCTAGCCTTGAGCTAGGCCCATCTCCCGCTAGCTGAAGAATTCCATCAGATAATTCCTGGGCTTCAATACCTCTTCTGCCAAATGGCCTGGACCCTTTGCCTGCCGACACGGAGCCCCGCCGATCCATCACGATTGGTCTGCCGACGTAACCATCTGAGTGGGTTTCAACAGACTCTCCCGTTGCGACGTCCCCCTGAAGCCCATCTGCTAGCCTGCTGCTAGCCCCGGCCTGCTAGCTTTCTGAATCGCCGTGCCTCCAACTAGCCTAGCTACTCACTGGATCCCATGATCACTCGGCTACACATGCCTGTCCCTAATGTCAATATGCCTTGTCTATTGCTGTTTTGGTTAGTAATTTTTGTCTTATTTCACTGTAGAGCCTCCAGCCCTGATCAATATGCCTTAGCTAGCCCGTATGTTCCACCCCCCACACGTGCAGTGACCACACCTGGATTAAATGGTGCCTCTAGAGACAAAACCTCTCTCCTCGTCACTCAATGCCTAGGCTTACCTCCACTGTACTCACATCCTACCATACCCTTGTCTGTACCTTATGCCTTGAATCTATTATTCCGCACCCAGAAACCTGCTCCTTTTACTCTCTGTTCCGAACGCACTAGATGACCAGTTCTTTTAGCCTTTAGCCATACTCTTATCCTACTCCTCCTCTGTTCCTCTGGTGATGTAGAGGTTAACCCAGGCCCTGCAGCCCCCATCACGCCCATTCCCCAGGCGCTCTCATTTGTTGACTTCTGTAACCGTAAAAGCATTGGTTTCATGCATGTTAACATTAGAAGCCTCCTCCCTAAGTTTGTTTTGTTCACTGCTTTAGCACACTCCGCCAACCCTGATGTCCTAGCCGTGTCTGAATCCTGGCTTAGGAAGGCCACCAAAAATCCTGAAATTTCCATCCCTAACTATAACATTTTCCGCCAAGATAGAACTGCCGAGGGGGGGACGGGGGGGGGGACGGGTGTTGCAATCTACTGCAGAGTTCTGTCTTACTATCCAGGTCTGTACCAAAACAATTCGAGCTTCCACTTCTAAAAATTCACCTTTCCAGAAACAAGTCTCTCACCGTTGCTGCTTGTTATAGACCCCCCTCGGCCCCCAGCTGTGTCCTGGACACCATATGTGAATTGATCGCCCCCCCATCTATCTTCAGAATTCGTACTGTTAGGTGACCTAAACTGGGACATGCTTAACACCCCGGCCGTCCTACAATCTAAGCTAGATGCCCTCAATCTCACACAAATCATCAAGGAACCTACCAGATACAACCGTAAATCCATGGGCACCCTCTTAGATATCATCCTGACCATCCTGCCCTCTAAATACACCTCTGCTGTCTTCAACCAGGATCTCAGCGATCACTGTCTCATTGCCTGCGTGCGTACTGGGTCCTCGGTCAAACGACCAACCTTCATCACTGGCAAACACTCCCTAAAACACTTCAGCGAGCAGGCCTTTCTAATCGTCCTGGCCTGGGTATCCTGGAAGGATATTGACCTCATCCTGTCAGTAGAGGATGCCTGGATGCGCTTCAAAAGTGCTTTCCTCTCCATCTTAAATAAGCATTCCCCATTCAAAAAATGTAGAACTAAGTACAGATATAGTCTTTGGTTCACCCCAGACTTGACTGCCCTTGACCAGCACAAAAGCATCCTGTGGCGTTCTGCATTAGCATCGAATAGCCCCCACGATATGCAACTTTTCAGGGAAATCAGGAACCAATATACTCAGTCAGTTAGGAAAGTCGGAGGGCCTGTTGTCCGGACCTCTGGCCGTCTCTATGGGGGTACCACAGGGTTCAATTCTCAGGTCGAGTCTTTTCTCTGTATATATCAACGATGTCTCTCATGCTGCGGGTGATTCCATGATCCACCTCTACGCAGACGGCATCATTCTGTATACATCTGCCTCTTCTTTGGGCAATGTATTAACTCTTAGTGTCGACAACATTCCGCTGAAAAAGCAGCGCGGGAAATTCAAAAATATTTTTTTTCAATATTTAACTTTCACACATTAACAAGTGCAATACACCAAATGAAAGATACACTTCTTGTTAATCTACCCATCGTATTCGATTTCAGAAAGGCTTTACAGCGAATGCACAACATATGATTATGTTAGGTCAGAGCCAAGTCACAAAAACACACACAGCCATTTTTCCAGCCAAAGATAGGAGTCGCAAAAAGCAGAAATAGAGATACAATTAATCACTAACCTTTGATGATCTTCATCAGATGACACTCATAGTACATCATGTTACACAATACATGTATGTTTTGTTCGATAAAGTGCATATTTATATCCAAAAATCTCAGTTTACATTAGTGCGTTACGTTCAGTAATGTTTTCTTTCCAAAACATCCGGTGATTTTTGCGGAGAGCCACATCATTTCACAGAAATACTCATAATAAACATTGATAAAAGATACCAGTGTTATTCACAGAATTAAAGATAGACTTCTCCTTAATGCAACCGCTGTGTCAGATTTTAAAAAAACTTTACGGAAAAGCATACCATGCATTAATCTGAGCACAGAGCTCAAACGACAAAATCAGCCACAGAAATATCTTCCATGTTGGAGTCAACATTACTCAGAAATAGCATTATAAATATTCACTTACCTTTGATGATCTTCATTAGAATGCACTCCCAGGAATCCCAGTTCCAACATAAATGTTGGATTTGTTTGATAAAGTTCGTCATTTATGTCCAAATTCCTCCTTGTTGTTAGCATGTTCAGCCCAGTAATCCATCTTCATGAGGCGTGAGCACTACGTCCAGACAAAGTCCAAAAGTTCTGTTACAGACCGTAGAAACATTTCAAACGATGTATAGAATCAATCTTTAGGATGTTTTTAGCATAAATCTTCAATAATGGTACAAACGGAGAAATACTTTGTCTGTAGAAAAGCCATGGAACGAGAGCTACCACTCACGTGAACGAGCTTCAAAGTTTGTGGCACTCTGCCAGACCACTCACTCAAAGAGCACTTATGAGCCCCTCCTTTACAGTAGAAGCCTCAAACAAGTTTCTAAAGACGGTTGACATCTAATGAAAGCCTTAGGATATGCAGAATGACCCCATAGACACTGTGTATTCGATAGGCCAAGCTTTCAAAAACTACAAACGTTCCCACGTCCGGTTTGGATTTTTCTCAGGTTTTCGCCTGCCATATGAGTTCTGTTATACTCACAGACATTATTCAAACAGTTTTAGAAATTTCACAGTGTTTTCTATCCAATACTACTAATAATATGCATATATTCGCATCTGGGACTGCTTCCACGCCATACAAGCTTCCACGCCATACAACACTCCTTCCGTGGCCTCCGACTGCTTTTAAATGCTAGTAAAACTATGTGCATGTTCTTCAACCGATTGCTGCCCGCACCCTCCTGCCCGACTAGCATCACTTGTCTGGACGGTTCTGACCTAGAATATGTGGACAACTATGAATACCTAGGTGTCTAGTTAGACTGTAAACTCTCCTTCCAGACTCACATTAAGCAACTCCAATCCAAAATTAAATCTAGAATTGGCTTCCTATTTCACAACTAAGCCTCCTTCACTCATGCCGCCAAACATACCCTCGTAAAACTGACTATTCTACCGATCCTTGACTTCGGTAATGTTATTTACAAAATAGCCCCCAACACTAAACTCAGCAAACTGGATGTAGTCTATCACAGTGCCATCCGTTTTAGCACCAAAGCCCCATATACTACCCATCACTACGAACTGTATGCTCTCGTTGGCTGGCCCTCGCTACATATCCGTCGCCAAACCCACTGGCTCCAGGTCATCTATAAGTCTTTGCTAGGTAAAGCCCCGCTTTATCTCAGCTCATTGGTCACCAAAGCAACACCCGTAGCACGTGCTCCAACAGGTATTTTTCACTGGTCATCCCCAAAGCCAACACTTCCTTTGGCCGCCTTTCCTTACAGTTTTCTGCTGCCAACGACTGGAACGAATTGCAAAAATCTCTGAAGCTGGAGTCTTACATCTCCCTCCCTAACTTTAAGCATCAGCTGTCTGAGCAGCTTACCGATCACTGTACCTGTACACAGCCCATCTGTAAATAGCCCACCCATATTATTTCTTACCCTCTTGCTCTTTTGCACCCCAGTTTCTCTACTTGCACATTCATCATCTGCACATCTACAACTCCAGTATTAATTCTAAATTGTAATTATTTCGCCTCTATGGCCTATTTATTGCCTACCTCCCTACTCTTCTACATTTGCACACACTGTACATAGATTTTTCTATTTTTCTTTTCTTTTGTGTTATTGACTGTACCTTTGTTCAAGTGTAACTCTGTGCTGTTGTTTTTGCCGCACTGCTTTGCTTTATCTTGGCCAGGTCGCAGTTGTAAAGGAGAACTTGTTCTCAACTGGCCTACCTGGTTAAATAAAGGTGAAATAAAAAATAAAATGAACTGTTTCGCTGCAAGACAAGGCTCCGCTAATAGACAGGTGTAGCAGTGGTAAAGTGCTTGGACTGCTGTTGGGACTCTGCTGTTGGGACAGCTTAATGTAGGCCCTAACAGTATGTGGGCATCATTTGTCACCGTTGTGGTGCAATTAATGTGTTGCGTTGTGTAGTGGGCTTGCTGGCATGCAGCTATAAAAGTTTTTGTTGTTGTTATTTGCCCCTCCAGGATTTACATGCTAACATCCCTGACTGTGTATGACCTGCCTTTCTCCGGAAGCTCCAGAGAGTTAAACATGGTAATTAGTCATCGACAGCTATTTACAGTCTAGAAAGTGGCTGTGTCCCAGAGAAGTGGTGGCGTCCCAAGTGGCATCCTATTCATTATATAATACAATACCTTAGGCCCGGTCCTATTGTCCCTATGGGCTCTGGTCGAAAGTAGTGCGCTAAATAGGGAATAGGGTGCCATTTTGGAAGCGGGCACTGTTTCAAGTGCACAAATACAGTGAAATGCCTATCTGTGATACAGTGAAATGCCTTTCTGTGATGTCTCTCTGTACAGAGGAGACAGGAAGCTGCCTGGGGCCTGATCTTAACGATCAGAAAGTAAGGGTGAAAGGTCATTGGATCTGGAGGCAGCTGTTAAATCACTATCCCACGCAGACACTCACATAATCTCTAGATTTAGTCACAGACCCTGGCTGCATTGGGTTAAGGTCCCCTCAGATGGCCTCCCTCCACAACAACCCATCTCTCTCTCTCTCTTTCTATCTCTTCATCTCTCTTTCCCACCAACTATCTCCTGCTGCATGGTACAAATCATTCCCTAAGTTCTAGACCTCAGCTGAATCTGGTAATGAATGGTGTGGCTGTTGAACAAGTTGAGTAGACTCAATTACTTTGCGTTACCTTAGATTGTAAACTGTCATGGTCAAAACATAGATTCAATGTTTGTAAAGATGGTGAGAGGTCTGTCCGTACTAAGAAGATGCTCTGCTTTTTGGACACCACACTCCAGAAAGCAAGTTCTGTAGGCTCTAGTTTTGTCTAATCTTGATTATTGTCCAGTCGTGTGGTCGAGTGCTGCAAGGAAAGACCTAGTTAAGCTACAGCTGGCCCAGAACAGAGCGGCATGCTCTTCATTGTAATCAGAGGGCTGATGTAAATACTATGCATGCCAGTCTCTCTTGGCTCAGAGTGGAGGAGAGACTGACTGCAGCACTTCTTCTTTTTATAAGGAGCATTAATGTGTTGAAAATCCCTAATTGTTTGCATAGTCAACTTACACACAGCTCTGACACACACACTTACCCCACCAGACATGCCACCAGGGGTCTTTTCGCAGTCCCCAAATCCAGAACAAATTCAACAAAGTGTACAGTATTATATAGAACCATTATTGAATGGAACTCCGTTCCATCTCATATTATTCAAATAAACAGCAAACCTGGTTTAAAAAAACAGATAAAGCAACACCTCACGGCACAACGCCTCTCCCCTATTTGACCTAGATAGTTTGTGTGTATGCATTGATATGTAGGCTACGTGTGCCTTTAAAATATTCTTATGCTGTTCTTGTCTATTATAGTTCTGTATTATGTCATGTTCCATGTTTTGTGTGGACCCCAGGAAGAGTAGCTCCTGCTTTTGCAACAGCTAATGGGTACGTAATAAAATACAGTTCAAAGTCATAGGCCAACGCAGAGACCACTACTGAAGTGCTGAAGTGCTTTAGGCTACCCACTGCAAACTGTCAGTATCTGGAGAATATGTATGTGATGCTCCTGCTTCCGTGCTGCCGCCTCATACCGCCGCCTCTCGGCTTTAGCTGCCTCCAGCTCTTCACGAGGGCGGCGATATTTTCCAGGTTTTGCCCATGGTCCTTTACCGTCCAGTATTTCCTCCCATGTCCAGAAATCCTGCGATCGCTGCTGCTGTCGCTGCTGCTGTCGCTGCTGCCCGTTACCCCGCTGTTTGATCCTTTGTTGGTGTGTGATTCTGTAACGGTTGTCTAAGTCGTTCTCCTCCTCAGACGAGGAGGAGCATGGATCGGACCAAAACGCAGCGAGGTGTGTAGACATAATGAATGAATTTATTAAGACAAGATGAACACGAAGCACACTTGAATAAATTACAAAATGACGTAGACCGACCTGAACATGAGAACTTAACAAACAACGAAGAACGCACGAACAGGAACAAACTACACAAACAAAACAGTCCCGTGTGGTACAAACACTGACACGGAAGACAATCACCCACAAACAAACAGTGAGAACATCCTACTTTAATATGGTTCTCAATCAGAGGAAACGTCAAACACCTGCCCCTGATTGAGAACCATATAAGGCTAATTAACCATGAACCTAAACAAGAAACAAATAACATAGACTGCCCACCCCAACTCACGCCCTGACCACACTAAACAAATACAAAAACAACAGAAAACAGGTCAGGAACGTGACAGGATCATAATAAACAAAACAATAAACCTACAATACGTAAACTTCTCCACTCAGTAGACTGTTCACATTGTGCTCTAATGCACAGCTATAGCGCCCTCTGACACCCTGTTACAACTGTTTACTATGTGACTCTGGATGCAGTGTCCCACATGACAAATACTACACTTTACTATATAATACTACATTACACACAGTAGTATCCCTCGATCATGTGTAGAACTTACTATAGAATTTTGTAGAATACTATAGTAAATAATATAGTATTATTCACTCAAAAACACTATGTACAGTAATGTCTGCAAAAACACAACTGTTTTTTTGACTATAGTAAATACTACAGTATTTAATTAGCATACTGTATACCCTGGCCATTCCCCTTCCCCATATTCAAATTAGTGCCACCCATAAGTGAGAAACATACATGCCAAGTATGGACCATATATTGTGTTCCCTACAGGTTATCGAAAAGAGCAGAAGCGCTGAAATATCTGTTTATGCACAAGTTCTACCTACCTACAGGTTGTGGAAAATGTGCTCTTACTATTTCTCCAGTCGGTTTCCTCACTTCTATGTCAAAGATAATAAAACAAAAACACGATAGTTAATACAACAGTAATGTTCGCAAATACACTACAGTAAATGTACAGTAAAGTGAAGTCCACAAAAAAACTACAGTAAACTGAAGTCTGCAAAAACACTACAGTAAATACTACAGTAAACTGAAGTCTGCAAAAACACTACAGTAAATACTACAGTAAACTGAAGTCTGCAAAAACACGACAGTAAATACTACAGTAAACTGAAGTCTGCAAAAACACTACAGTAAATACTACAGTAAACTGAAGTCTGCAAAAACACTACAGTAAATACTACAGTAAACTGAAGTCTGCAAAAACACGACAGTAAATACTACAGTAAACTGAAGTCTGCAAAAACACGACAGTAAATACTACAGTAAACTGAAGTCTGCAAAAACACTACAGTAAACTGAAGTCTGCAAAAACACGACAGTAAATACTACAGTAAACTGAAGCCTGCAAAAACACGACAGTAAATGCTACAGTAAACTGAAGTCTGCAAAAACACTACAGTAAACTGAAGTCTGCAAAAACACTACAGTAAACTGAAGTCTGCAAAAACACTACAGTAAACTGAAGTCTGCAAAAACACTACAGTAAACTGAAGTCTGCAAAAACACTACAGTAAACTAAAGTCTGCAAAAACACGACAGTAAATGTACAGTAAACTGAAGTCTGCAAAAACACGACAGTAAATGTACAGTAAACTGAAGTCTGCAAAAACACGACAGTAAATGCTACAGTAAACTGAAGTCTGCAAAAACACTACAGTAAACTGAAGTCTGCAAAAACACTACAGTAAACTGAAGTCTGCAAAAACACTACAGTAAACTGAAGTCTGCAAAAACACTACAGTAAATGCTACAGTATACTGCAGTCTGCAAAAACACTACAGTAAATGCTACAGTAAACTGAAGTCTGCAAAAACACTACAGTAAACTGAAGTCTGCAAAAACACTACAGTAAACTGAAGTCTGCAAAAACACTACAGTAAACTGAAGTCTGCAAAAACACTACAGTAAACTAAAGTCTGCAAAAACACTACAGTAAATGTACAGTAAACTGAAGTCTGCAAAAACACTACAGTAAACTGAAGTCTGCAAAAACACTACAGTAAATGCTACAGTAAACTGAAGTCTGCAAAAACACTACAGTAAATGCTACAGTAAACTGAAGTCTGCAAAAACACTACAGTGAATGCTACAGTATACTGCAGTCTGCAAAAACATTAGACTAAATACTACAGTATACTATTCTGAACAAAAATAGAATTGCAACATCCAACAATTTCAACGATTTTACTGAGTTACAGTTCATATAAGGAAATCAGTCAATTTAAATAAATTCGTTACGACCTTATCAATGGATGACTGGGCAGGGGCGCTGCCACTTGGGAGCCAGGCCTAGCCAAGTTTTTCCCCACAAAAGGGTTTTATTACAGACAGAAATACTCCTCAGTTTCACCAGCTATCCGGGGTGGCTGATCTCAGACGATCCCGCAGGTGAAGAAGCCGGATGTGGAGGTCCTGGACTGGCATGGTTACACATGGTCTGCGGTTGTGAGGCCGGTTGGATGTACTGTTTAATTTTCTAAAACGACATTGGAGGTGGCTTATGGTAGAGAATTAAACATTACATTCTCTGCCAGCAGCTCTGGTGGACATTCTTGCAGTCAGTATGCCAATTGCATGTTCCCTAAAAGCTTCAGACATCTGTGGCATTGTGTTGTGTGACAAAACTGCACATTCTAGAGTCCCTTTATTGTTCCCAGAACAAGTTGCACCTGCGTAATGATCATGCTGTTTAATCAGCTTTTTGATGTGCCACACCTGTCAAGTGGATGGATTATCTTGGCAAAGTAGGAATGCTCACTAACAGGGATGTAAACAAATTTGTGCACACAATTTGAGAGAAATATGTTTTTTGTGCATATGGAACATTTCTGGGATCTTTTATTTCAGCTCGTGAAAAATGGGACCAACACTTTACATGTTGCGTACATTTTTTGGTTCAGTAGACAATCCACAAAAGACTACACGTATTACTATAGAATACACTACAGTTTTATTACACTACAGTGAAAATACTACAGTATACGTCAGTAAATAAATACTACAGTAAAGTCTGCAGAAACACTACAGTGAATACTAGTATTTATACCATAGTATATTATAGCATTTTTTTATGTGGGGTTCTATATACAGTACATGTTTTACATTGCAGTTGGACCCATGTTGGGTTGTACATTCAGTTGGGTCCGTGTGAAATGTTGTAGCGCGGTGTGGGAAAGCCTAAACAGTGGTGCACCATACGCTATTCAGACCTGGGTGGGTTCAAATACTATTTGAAATCTATCAAATACTTTGAGTGTTTGTTCTAGCCTACCTGGAGGGCCAGATGGGCAGGGGTTTCACCTTTTCAACGATTCTATTAGTGCCATTGCACCAGGCAAGCTCAATCAAGCGCAGATAAAGTATTTAAAAAATAGTATTTGAACCGAGGTCTGATGATTTACTGTGTTCCTCCTCACTGAAATAGAACATTTTCCATCGAGGCTTTGACTGCTGCCGTTCATTTTTGTATTTCAATGGGCATTACTCAAGTCTGATGATTCACAGAGAGATCAAGCCTCATAATTAAAGAATGTGGAAGGAAATACTCAGAGGTCTCTGAAGAATGAGCTCGGAGAGTGAGGGGGAGAGAGAAAGAGAAGGAGAGTAAAATAGAGAAAGGAAGATAGTGAGAGAGTAAGAGAAAGAGGGAGAGGCAGAGAGAGGAGGATTGTTATGGAGAGATGGTAAAAAATGAGGTCATGGGAAGTGAAAGGATTGAGGGTTAGCAGGAGTCCTGTAGCCTGGGCTCCTCCCCTCCTTTTATGAGACGGCCTTTAGCAGCAGAGCCCATAGAATTAGAATGAGTAGAACGGGGGCAGAAGCTCTGACCATGGCAATTGTGGCTGGTGAATGGGGATGTCCGTTCTACTTTATTCTAATTCTATGGCAGAATCTTCTCTCTCAAGCTGCACCTGTCCCTCTCTGGGCTGCTCTCAGCAGGAAGGGCCAGGGCCTCCTGGCACAGGTCCTGGCACCGTTTAAAATGCTTCATCCCCATGACAACGCTATAGCTACCTGCAGAAGTTTGTCGTATTAAGCGATCCACTGAGTGGATCCACTGAGACTTTAAACTGTAGCTCTGACTGTCAGTCATACTAGAATCTAGTGTCTTCTTATCTTATCCCTGCTACCTAACATGAAACCCATCCATGGGAACTCAGTTTCTCTCTCAGGTTGGATTCTATCAAATCAACTTTATATAAAATGTCGGAGAATTCCCACGGAGCGGTATACAGGAAGAAAAGCTCCCTTTCGTTACTCATCATAACCAAGTTATGTGTGCGGTCGTGTGTGTGAGCGTGTGTGTGCCCTGAGGCCAGTTTGAGCAGAGTATGTTGTGTTAATTAGAGGAAGTGGAGGAAGGGTGGTGAAGGGGGTAGAGCAGAGCTGTGTATCATTGCATCCTCAGGTCAAACACACACACAGATCACATTCCTCGCTAGTGTCACATTTTAAACAACCTTAATGACCGCGTTATTGTCTCGAAGGCCTAGATTCAGTCAGATCAAGCGTTAACCGGTGATAGCCGACACCCGCAAAGCCGATGTTTTGGCGTGTCGGAATTGTAACTGCGTTGGAGCTGTGAATTTGGTGAGCGACTGCTCTTGATCATTGTCATGAAGCCACACCTGCCCCACTCGTGTTAGGTCTCTCTCTGTGTGTGTCTCTCTCTGTGTGTGTGTCTCTCTCTCTCTGTGTGTGTGTCTCTCTCTCTCTGTGTGTGTCTCTCTCTCTGTGTGTGTGTCTCTCTCTCTCTGTGTGTGTGTCTCTCTCTCTCTGTGTGTGTGTCTCTCTCTCTCTGTGTGTGTGTCTCTCTCTCTCTGTGTCTCTCTCTCTCTCTCTCTCTCTCTCTCTCTCTCTCTCTCTCTCTCTGGGAGTGTGTCATAAGTGTGGTGGGAGTCCAATATTGAGACAGGAGGTGTAGAACAGAATAATAACACCGTGTGAACACTACAATACCTGTGCTCAAGTTTCTCAGAGTTTCTCTTTTATCCTTAGACTTTCAATGAACCAATGTCTGTAGTGCAGTAGAACTAAGGGCGTGAAAGAATTGACTGCATCCTTTCATGTGGCTGGCTAAGGGATTGCCTATTGGTCGTTGTAACATATGTGATCTGCATCTGTAACCACGGTGTTACTAAGAAGAAAGGCTATACGGTAGAGCTACAGTGTCAGTCAAAAGTTTGGACACACCTACTCATTTCAGGGTTTTTCTTTATTTTTACTATTTTCTACATTGTAGAATTAACAGTGAAGACATCAAGACGAGGAAATAACACATTATGGAATCATGTAATAACCCAAAAAGTGTTAAACAAGTGAAAATATATTTTATATTTGAGATTCTTCAAAGTAGCCACCCTTTGCCTTGATGATGGCTTTGCACACTCTTGGCATTCTCTAAACCAGCTTCATGAGGTAGTCACCTGGAATGCATTTCAATTTACAGGTCTCGTGGGGAGTACAGGTCTGCAAGGAAAATGTTACAGTTGTGTCCGCAGTAGAGGGTGGGTTGGTGGTTAGAGAGTTGGAGAGGTGATGCTGGGATGGAACGTTTAGTGGGGGGTTAGTGGGGCTGGGAAGGAAAGTTTAGTGGGGTGTTAGTGGGGCTGGGGAGGAAGGTTTAGTGGGGTGTTAATGGGGCTGGGAAGGAAGGTTTAGTAGGGTGTTAGTGGGGCTGTGTTAGTGGGGCTGGGGAGGAAGGTTTGGTGGGGTGTTAGTGGGGCTGGGAAGGAAGGTTTAGTGGGGTGTTAGTGGGGCTGGGAAGGAAGGTTTAGTGGGGTGTTAGTGGGGCTGGGAAGGAAGGTTTAGTGGGGTGTTAGTGGGGCTGGGAAGGAAGGTTTAGTGGGGTGTTAGTGGGGCTGTGTTAGTGGGGCTGGGATGGAAGGTTTAGTGGGGTGTTAGTGGGGCTGGGAAGGAATGTTTAGTGGGGTGTTAGTGGGGCTGGGAAGGAATGTTTAGTGGGGTGTTAGTGGGGCTGGGAAGGAAGGTTTAGTGGGGTGTTAGTGGGGCTGGGAAGGAATGTTTAGTGGGGTGTTAGTGGGGCTGGGAAGGAATGTTTAGTGGGGTGTTAGTGGGGCTGGGAAGGAGTATTTAGTGGGGTGTTAGTGGGGCTGGGAAGGAAGGTTTAGTGGGGTGTTAGTGGGGCTGGGGAGGAATGTTTAGTGGGGTGTTAGTGGGGCTGGGAAGGAGTGTTTAGTGGGGTGTTAGTGGGGCTGGGAAGGAGTGTTTAGTGGGGTGTTAGTGGGGCTGGGAGGGAAGGTTTAGTGGGGTGTTAGTGGGGCTGTGTTAGTGGGGCTGGGATGGAAGGTTTAGTGGGGTGTTAGTGGGGCTGGGAAGGAATGTTTAGTGGGGTGTTAGTGGGGCTGGGAAGGAATGTTTAGTGGGGTGTTAGTGGGGCTGGGAAGGAAGGTTTAGTGGGGTGTTAGTGGGGCTGGGAAGGAATGTTTAGTGGGGTGTTAGTGGGGCTGGGAAGGAATGTTTAGTGGGGTGTTAGTGGGGCTGGGAAGGAGTATTTAGTGGGGTGTTAGTGGGGCTGGGAAGGAAGGTTTAGTGGGGTGTTAGTGGGGCTGGGGAGGAATGTTTAGTGGGGTGTTAGTGGGGCTGGGAAGGAGTGTTTAGTGGGGTGTTAGTGGGGCTGGGAAGGAGTGTTTAGTGGGGTGTTAGTGGGGCTGGGAGGGAAGGTTTAGTGGGGTGTTAGTGGGGCTGGGAAGGAAGGTTTAGTGGGGTGTTAGTGGGGCTGTGTTAGTGGGGCTGGGAAGGAAGGTTTAGTGGGGTGTTAGTGGGGCTGGGAAGGAAGGTTTAGTGGGGTGTTAGTGGGGCTGTGTTAGTGGGGCTGGGATGGAAGGTTTAGTGGGATGTTAGTGGGGCTGGGAAGGAATGTTTAGTGGGGTGTTAGTGGGGCTGGGAAGGAAGGTTTAGTTGGGTGTTAGTGGGGCTGGGAAGGAATGTTTAGTGGGGTGTTAGCGGGGCTGGGAAGGAAGGTTTAGTTAGGTGTTAGTGGGGCTGGGAAGGAAGGTTTAGTTGGGTGTTAGTGGGGCTGTGTTAGTGGGGCTGGGAAGGGAGGTTTAGTGGGGTGTTAGTGGGGCTGGGAAGGAAGGTTTAGTGGGGTGTTAGTGGGGCTGGGAAGGAAGGTTTAGTGGGGTGTTAGTGGGGCTGTGTTAGTGGGGCTGGGAAGGGAGGTTTAGTGGGGTGTTAGTGGGGCTGGGAAGGAAGATTTAGTGGGGTGTTAGTGGGGCTGGGAAGGAAGGTTTAGTGGGGTGTTAATGGGGCTGGGAAGGAAGGTTTAGTGGGGTGTTAATGGGGCTGGGAAGGAAGGTTTAGTAGGGTGTTAGTGGGGCTGTGTTAGTGGGGCTGGGGAGGAAGGTTTGGTGGGGTGTTAGTGGGGCTGGGAAGGAAGGTTTAGTGGGGTGTTAGTGGGGCTGGGAAGGAAGGTTTAGTGGGGTGTTAGTGGGGCTGGGAAGGAAGGTTTAGTGGGGTGTTAGTGGGGCTGGGAAGGAAGGTTTAGTGGGGTGTTAGTGGGGTGTTAGTGGGGCTGGGATGGAAGGTTTAGTGGGGTGTTAGTGGGGCTGGGAAGGAATGTTTAGTGGGGTGTTAGTGGGGCTGGGAAGGAATGTTTAGTGGGGTGTTAGTGGGGCTGGGAAGGAAGGTTTAGTGGGGTGTTAGTGGGGCTGGGAAGGAATGTTTAGTGGGGTGTTAGTGGGGCTGGGAAGGAATGTTTAGTGGGGTGTTAGTGGGGCTGGGAAGGAGTGTTTAGTGGGGTGTTAGTGGGGCTGGGAAGGAAGGTTTAGTGGGGTGTTAGTGGGGCTGGGGAGGAATGTTTAGTGGGGTGTTAGTGGGGCTGGGAAGGAGTGTTTAGTGGGGTGTTAGTGGGGCTGGGAAGGAAGGTTTAGTGGGGTGTTAGTGGGGCTGGGAAGGAAGGTTTAGTGGGGTGTTAGTGGGGCTGGGAAGGAGTGTTTAGTGGGGTGTTAGTGGGGCTGGGAGAGAAGGTTTAGTGGGGTGTTAGTGGGGCTGGGAAGGAAGGTTTAGTGGGGTGTTAGTGGGGCTGGGAAGGAAGGTTTAGTGGGGTGTTAGTGGGGCTGGGAAGGAAGGTTTAGTGGGGTGTTAGTGGGGCTGTGTTAGTGGGGCTGGGATGGAAGGTTTAGTGGGATGTTAGTGGGGCTGGGAAGGAATGTTTAGTGGGGTGTTAGTGGGGCTGGGAGGGAAGGTTTAGTGGGGTGTTAGTGGGGCTGTGTTAGTGGGGCTGGGAAGGAAGGTTTAGTTGGGTGTTAGTGGGGCTGGGAAGGAATGTTTAGTGGGGTGTTAGCGGGGCTGGGAAGGAAGGTTTAGTTAGGTGTTAGTGGGGCTGGGAAGGAATGTTTAGTGGGGTGTTAGTGGGGCTGGGAAGGAATGTTTAGTGGGGTGTTAGTGGGGCTGGGAAGGAAGGTTTAGTGGGGTGTTAATGGGGCTGGGAAGGAAGGTTTAGTAGGGTGTTAGTGGGGCTGTGTTAGTGGGGCTGGGGAGGAAGGTTTGGTGGGGTGTTAGTGGGGCTGGGAAGGAAGGTTTAGTGGGGTGTTAGTGGGGCTGGGAAGGAAGGTTTAGTGGGGTGTTAGTGGGGCTGGGAAGGAAGGTTTAGTGGGGTGTTAGTGGGGCTGGGAAGGAAGGTTTAGTGGGGTGTTAGTGGGGTGTTAGTGGGGCTGGGATGGAAGGTTTAGTGGGGTGTTAGTGGGGCTGGGAAGGAATGTTTAGTGGGGTGTTAGTGGGGCTGGGAAGGAATGTTTAGTGGGGTGTTAGTGGGGCTGGGAAGGAAGGTTTAGTGGGGTGTTAGTGGGGCTGGGAAGGAATGTTTAGTGGGGTGTTAGTGGGGCTGGGAAGGAATGTTTAGTGGGGTGTTAGTGGGGCTGGGAAGGAATGTTTAGTGGGGTGTTAGTGGGGCTGGGAAGGAGTGTTTAGTGGGGTGTTAGTGGGGCTGGGAAGGAAGGTTTAGTGGGGTGTTAGTGGGGCTGGGGAGGAATGTTTAGTGGGGTGTTAGTGGGGCTGGGAAGGAGTGTTTAGTGGGGTGTTAGTGGGGCTGGGAAGGAAGGTTTAGTGGGGTGTTAGTGGGGCTGGGAAGGAAGGTTTAGTGGGGTGTTAGTGGGGCTGGGAAGGAGTGTTTAGTGGGGTGTTAGTGGGGCTGGGAGGGAAGGTTTAGTGGGGTGTTAGTGGGGCTGGGAAGGAAGGTTTAGTGGGGTGTTAGTGGGGCTGGGAAGGAAGGTTTAGTGGGGTGTTAGTGGGGCTGGGAAGGAAGGTTTAGTGGGGTGTTAGTGGGGCTGTGTTAGTGGGGCTGGGATGGAAGGTTTAGTGGGATGTTAGTGGGGCTGGGAAGGAATGTTTAGTGGGGTGTTAGTGGGGCTGGGAGGGAAGGTTTAGTGGGGTGTTAGTGGGGCTGTGTTAGTGGGGCTGGGAAGGAAGGTTTAGTTGGGTGTTAGTGGGGCTGGGAAGGAATGTTTAGTGGGGTGTTAGCGGGGCTGGGAAGGAAGGTTTAGTTAGGTGTTAGTGGGGCTGGGAAGGAAGGTTTAGTTGGGTGTTAGTGGGGCTGGGAAGGAATGTTTAGTGGGGTGTTAGTGGGGCTGGGAAGGAAGGTTTAGTGGGGTGTTAGTGGGGCTGGGAAGGAAGGTTTAGTGGGGTGTTAGTGGGGCTGTGTTAGTGGGGCTGGGAAGGGAGGATTAGTGGGGTGTTAGTGGGGCTTTGAAGGAAGATTTAGTGGGGTGTTAGTGGGGCTGGGAAGGAAGGTTTAGTGGGGTGTTAATGGGGCTGGGAAGGAAGGTTTAGTGGGGTGTTAATGGGGCTGGGAAGGAAGGTTTAGTAGGGTGTTAGTGGGGCTGTGTTAGTGGGGCTGGGGAGGAAGGTTTGGTGGGGTGTTAGTGGGGCTGGGAAGGAAGTTTTAGTGGGGTGTTAGTGGGGCTGTGTTAGTGGGGCTGGGAAGGAAGGTTCAGTGGGGTGTTAGTGGGGCTGGGAAGGAAGGTTTAGTGGGGTGTTAGTGGGGCTGGGAAGGAAGGTTTAGTGGGGTGTTAGTGGGGCTGGGAAGGAAGGTTTAGTGGGGTGTTAGTGGGGCTGTGTTAGTGGGGCTGTGTTAGTGGGGCTGGGAAGGAAGGTTCAGTGGGGTGTTAGTGGGGCTGGGGAGGAAGGTTTTGTGGGGTGTTAGTGGGGCTGGGAAGGAAGTTTTAGTGGGGTGTTAGTGGGGCTGGGAAGGAAGGTTTAGTGGGGTGTTAGTGGGGCTGGGAAGGAAGGTTTAGTGGGGTGTTAGTGGGGCTGGGAAGGAAGGTTTAGTGGGGTGTTAGTGGGGCTGGGGAGGAAGGTTTAGTGGGGTGTTAGTGGGGCTGGGAAGGAAGGTTTAGTGGGGTGTTAGTGGGGCTGGGAAGGAAGGTTTAGTGGGGTGTTAGTGGGGCTGGGGAGGAAGGTTTAGTGGGGTGTTAGTGGGGCTGGGAGGGAAGGTTTAGTGGGGTGTTAGTGGGGCTGGGAAGGAAGGTTTAGTGGGGTGTTAGTGGGGCTGTGTTAGTGGGGCTGGGAAGGAAGGTTTAGTGGGGTGTTAGTGGGGCTGGGAAGGAAGGTTTAGTGAGGTGTTAGTGGGGCTGGGAAGGAAGGTTTAGTGGGGTGTTAGTGGGGCTGGGAAGGAAGGTTTAGTGGGGTGTTAGTGGGGCTGGGAAGGAAGGTTTAGTGGGGTGTTAGTGGGGCTGGGAAGGAAGGTTTAGTAGGGTGTTAGTGGGGCTGTGTTAGTGGGGCTGGGAAGGAAGGTTTAGTGGGGTGTTAGTGGGGCTGGGAAGGAAGATTTAGTGGAGTGTTAGTGGGGCTGGGACGGAAGGTTTAGTGGGGTGTTAATGGGGCTGGGAAGGAAGGTTTAGTGGGGTGTTAGTGGGGCTGGGAAGGAAGGTTTAGTGGGGTGTTAGTGGGGCTGTGTTAGTGGGGCTGGGAAGGAAGGTTCAGTGGGGTGTTAGTGGGGCTGGGGAGGAAGGTTTGGTGGGGTGTTAGTGGGGCTGGGAAGGAAGTTTTAGTGGGGTGTTAGTGGGGCTGGGAAGGAAGGTTTAGTGGGGTGTTAGTGGGGCTGGGAAGGAAGGTTTAGTGGGGTGTTAGTGGGGCTGGGAAGGAAGGTTTAGTGGGGTGTTAGTGGGGCTGGGGAGGAAGGTTTAGTGGGGTGTTAGTGGGGCTGGGAAGGAAGGTTTAGTGGGGTGTTAGTGGGGCTGGGAAGGAAGGTTTAGTGGGGTGTTAGTGGGGCTGGGAAGGAAGGTTTAGTGTGGTGTTAGTGGGGCTGGGAAGGAAGGTTTAGTGGGGTGTTAGTGGGGCTGGGAAGGAAGGTTTAGTGGGGTGTTAGTGGGGCTGGGAAGGAAGGTTTAGTGAGGTGTTAGTGGGGCTGGGAAGGAAGGTTTAGTGGGGTGTTAGTGGGGCTGGGAAGGAAGGTTTAGTGGGGTGTTAGTGGGGCTGGGAAGGAAGGTTTAGTGGGGTGTTAGTGGGGCTGGGAAGGAAGGTTTAGTGGGGTGTTAGTGGGGCTGGGAAGGAAGGTTTAGTGGGGTGTTAGTGGGGCTGGGAAGGAAGGTTTAGTGGGGTGTTAGTGGGGCTGTGTTAGTGGGGCTGGGATGGAAGGTTTAGTGGGGTGTTAGTGGGGCTGGGAAGGAATGTTTAGTGGGGTGTTAGTGGGGCTGGGAAGGAATGTTTAGTGGGGTGTTAGTGGGGCTGGGAAGGAATGTTTAGTGGGGTGTTAGTGGGGCTGGGAAGGAGTGTTTAGTGGGGTGTTAGTGGGGCTGGGAAGGAGTGTTTAGTGGGGTGTTAGTGGGGCTGGGAAGGAAGGTTTAGTGGGGTGTTAGTGGGGCTGGGGAGGAATGTTTAGTGGGGTGTTAGTGGGGCTGGGAAGGAGTGTTTAGTGGGGTGTTAGTGGGGCTGGGAAGGAAGGTTTAGTGGGGTGTTAGTGGGGCTGGGAAGGAAGGTTTAGTGGGGTGTTAGTGGGGCTGGGAAGGAGTGTTTAGTGGGGTGTTAGTGGGGCTGGGAGGGAAGGTTTAGTGGGGTGTTAGTGGGGCTGGGAAGGAAGGTTTAGTGGGGTGTTAGTGGGGCTGGGAAGGAAGGTTTAGTGGGGTGTTAATGGGGCTGGGAAGGAAGGTTTAGTGGGGTGTTAGTGGGGCTGTGTTAGTGGGGCTGGGATGGAAGGTTTAGTGGGATGTTAGTGGGGCTGGGAAGGAATGTTTAGTGGGGTGTTAGTGGGGCTGGGAGGGAAGGTTTAGTGGGGTGTTAGTGGGGCTGTGTTAGTGGGGCTGGGAAGGAAGGTTTAGTTGGGTGTTAGTGGGGCTGGGAAGGAATGTTTAGTGGGGTGTTAGCGGGGCTGGGAAGGAAAGTTTAGTTAGGTGTTAGTGGGGCTGGGAAGGAAGGTTTAGTGGGGTGTTAGTGGGGCTGGGAAGGAGTGTTTAGTGGGGTGTTAGTGGGGCTGTGTTAGTGGGGCTGGGAAGGGAGGATTAGTGGGGTGTTAGTGGGGCTGGGAAGGAAGATTTAGTGGGGTGTTAGTGGGGCTGGGAAGGAAGGTTTAGTGGGGTGTTAATGGGGCTGGGAAGGAAGGTTTAGTGGGGTGTTAATGGGGCTGGGAAGGAAGGTTTAGTAGGGTGTTAGTGGGGCTGGGAAGGAAGGTTTAGTAGGGTGTTAGTGGGGCTGTGTTAGTGGGGCTGTGTTAGTGGGGCTGGGAAGGAAGGTTCAGTGGGGTGTTAGTGGGGCTGGGGAGGAAGGTTTGGTGGGGTGTTAGTGGGGCTGGGAAGGAAGTTTTAGTGGGGTGTTAGTGGGGCTGGGAAGGAAGGTTTAGTGGGGTGTTAGTGGGGCTGGGAAGGAAGGTTTAGTGGGGTGTTAGTGGGGCTGGGAAGGAAGGTTTAGTGGGGTGTTAGTGGGGCTGGGGAGGAAGGTTTAGTGGGGTGTTAGTGGGGCTGGGAAGGAAGGTTTAGTGGGGTGTTAGTGGGGCTGGGAAGGAAGGTTTAGTGGGGTGTTAGTGGGGCTGGGGAGGAAGGTTTAGTGGGGTGTTAGTGGGGCTGGGAGGGAAGGTTTAGTGGGGTGTTAGTGGGGCTGGGAAGGAAGGTTTAGTGGGGTGTTAGTGGGGCTGTGTTAGTGGGGCTGGGAAGGAAGGTTTAGTGGGGTGTTAGTGGGGCTGGGAAGGAAGGTTTAGTGAGGTGTTAGTGGGGCTGGGAAGGAAGGTTTAGTGGGGTGTTAGTGGGGCTGGGAAGGAAGGTTTAGTGGGGTGTTAGTGGGGCTGGGAAGGAAGGTTTAGTGGGGTGTTAGTGGGGCTGGGAAGGAAGGTTTAGTAGGGTGTTAGTGGGGCTGTGTTAGTGGGGCTGGGAAGGAAGGTTTAGTGGGGTGTTAGTGGGGCTGGGAAGGAAGATTTAGTGGAGTGTTAGTGGGGCTGGGACGGAAGGTTTAGTGGGGTGTTAATGGGGCTGGGAAGGAAGGTTTAGTGGGGTGTTAGTGGGGCTGGGAAGGAAGGTTTAGTGGGGTGTTAGTGGGGCTGTGTTAGTGGGGCTGGGAAGGAAGGTTCAGTGGGGTGTTAGTGGGGCTGGGGAGGAAGGTTTGGTGGGGTGTTAGTGGGGCTGGGAAGGAAGTTTTAGTGGGGTGTTAGTGGGGCTGGGAAGGAAGGTTTAGTGGGGTGTTAGTGGGGCTGGGAAGGAAGGTTTAGTGGGGTGTTAGTGGGGCTGGGGAGGAAGGTTTAGTGGGGTGTTAGTGGGGCTGGGAAGGAAGGTTTAGTGGGGTGTTAGTGGGGCTGGGAAGGAAGGTTTAGTGGGGTGTTAGTGGGGCTGGGAAGGAAGGTTTAGTGTGGTGTTAGTGGGGCTGGGAAGGAAGGTTTAGTGGGGTGTTAGTGGGGCTGGGAAGGAAGGTTTAGTGGGGTGTTAGTGGGGCTGGGAAGGAAGGTTTAGTGAGGTGTTAGTGGGGCTGGGAAGGAAGGTTTAGTGGGGCTGGGAAGGAAGGTTTAGTGGGGTGTTAGTGGGGCTGGGAAGGAAGGTTTAGTGGGGTGTTAGTGGGGCTGGGAAGGAAGGTTTAGTGGGGTGTTAGTGGGGCTGGGAAGGAAGGTTTAGTGGGGTGTTAGTGGGGCTGGGAAGGAAGGTTTAGTGGGGTGTTAGTGGGGCTGGGAAGGAAGGTTTAGTGGGGTGTTAGTGGGGCTGGGAAGGAAGGTTTAGTGGGGTGTTAGTGGGGCTGGGAGGGAAGGTTTAGTGGGGTGTTAGTGGGGCTGGGAAGGAAGGTTTAGTGGGGTGTTAGTGGGGCTGGGAAGGAAGGTTTAGTGGGGTGTTAGTGGGGCTGGGAAGGAAGGTTTAGTGGGGTGTTAGTGGGGCTGGGAAGGAAGGTTTAGTGAGGTGTTAGTGGGGCTGGGAAGGAAGGTTTAGTGGGGTGTTTTCCTATTGGAGTGTCGTGAGAAGGAGAGGAGGAGAGGATAAAGGAGAGGAGGAGGAGAGGAGGAGTCACTGGAGAAGAAAAAAGGAGACAAAGAAGTGAGGGGAGGAGTGGAGGGAAGGGTGCTGCCGGTGTAGGTCTCAGTGTGGATGTCCAACAGGCAGTCCTACTAACTCTAATGGCAGGCAGACCTTTCTGACCTGGGCCAGAGAAAAGGAAAACCTGCACTCACTGGAATAGTATTTTATGTTCTTTAGCAGCAGCAGAGGTCAATCGGACGTGTTTCGATGACAGCCTTCGTCAGCCTGTAGGGCTCTCGTGCCACCTTATTAGATGGAAAGAGTCAGTCATTGTGAAGGCATGGAGCAGTGAGTTTTACACTAATATGTGGTTATGGTTAACCTTTCACACTTTCACTTTGTTCAATATTAGTAAGGCACAGGCCTACATCAGCTTGGTATATGCATGTTTTCATTTGATCCTTACATTATTTTCAGGTCACGGTTGGAATTGTTATTCTTTTAGACACTGTTCTCGGGTGTAATTGAAATCCAACGTGCTGTGTGTCTGTTTGTTTGCGAGTAATATGTGAGAGAGAGAGAGAGAGAGAGAGAGAGATGGCCCAGGGTCTTGTGCTGTACTGCAGTCGCGGCTATACCGTGTGAAGGGAGAGCTGGTTGAAGGCTGGCTGAGGTTACAGAGGCCCCGCGGCGCCCTCCAGCTGCCCGCTGTCACACTGCACACGGTCTGGAAGACTGGTCCCACAATACTGTGGTTATCTGAGAGACTAGTCACACAGAGGGAGAAGGGAGAACTATTCTCTCATGGAATGAAATTAATCACAATCTACAGACTAGATCTGAAATGATTTTAGGACCCTCATATTTTGCAGTGACGTTTTAGTCCACATTAACCTGTCAACAGATTATGGTTATATGCAAAGAGTTCCTTGTAGATACAAATGTTTGAGAGAGCCACAAGACATACTAAACAACCTGAACCTGCAATAGCTTCATGATATAATAAACCACGTATCCATGTGTTTCTGTTTTGCAGTGAAGGAGGACTGTGGCTCTGAAGAGGAGGATGAGGAGGAAGGGGAAGAGGGGGAGGAGGAGGAGGAGGAGGAGGGGGGCAAAGATGCCCTGGTAGAGGAGATGCTACAGCAGGGGGATACAGCGGTCATCTACCCCGAAGCTCCAGAGGACGAGCAGAAGAGCATGGCTGAGAGAAGGGTCCCAGACGAGAATGGTACATCACTGCACCGTAAAACTCTGACCTTATTTTTCTACTCATAATGACGCGATCTTCAGAGAGATAGCAGAGCTTTTCAGTGATTTGGCACATCAAAACGCGGTCTTCTGCGTTTCATGTATTTTCCTTCTCTCTATCTATATACACAGGCACGCCAGACGCTCTTTCCCAGCTCCTGACCTGCCCGTACTGCTCGCGGGGCTACAAGCGCTGCACCGCCCTGAAGGAGCACATCAAGCTGCGCCACGAGAAGAGCGAGGACAACTTCAGCTGCTCCCAGTGCAGCTACACCTTTGCCTACCGCACACAGCTGGACCGTCATATGACCCAACACAAGACTCAACACAAGGAACCTGTACAGGTACCACAACCAACATGCTGGTTTGTGTGTGTGAGTGCGTGTGCGCGTGTGTGTGCGCGTGTGCGTGTGCGCGCGTGTGTGTGTGTGTGTGTGTGTGTGTGTGTGTGTGTGTACGGGATTTCTGGAAAACATGTGTGTTTTGGGACAGTTACCAGACTTTTGCAACACTAATTCTGTCATTGCTTGAGCTCGCTCCCCCTCACAGCCTGCCTGTCATTAATATACCATGAGGTGGTCAGTCCTCCCACTTGATATACAGTACCAGTCAAAAGTTTGGACACAGCTATTCCAGGGTTTTTCTTTAATTGTACTATTTTCTACATTGTAGAATAATAGTGAAGACACCAAAACTATGAAATGACACATATGGAATCATGTAGTAACCAAAAAATGGTTAAACAAATAGTAGCCACTCTTGGTATTCTCTCAACCAGCTTCATGAGGTAATCACCTGGACTGCATTTCAATTAACAGGTGTGTTAAAAGTTCATTTGTGGAATTTCTTTCCTTCTTAATGCGTTCGAGCATTAAGGTAGGGGTGGTATACAGAAGATAACCCTATTTGGTAAAAGACCAAGTCCATATTATGGCAAGACCAGCTCAAATAAGCAAAGAGAAACAACAGTCCATCATTACTTTAGGACATAAAGGTCAGTCAATCCGGAAAATTTCAAGAACTTTTAAAGTTTCTTCAAGTACAGTCGCAAAAACCATCAAGTTCTATGATGAAACTGGCTCTCATGAGGACCGCCACAGGAAAGGAAGACCCAAAGTTACCTCTGCTGCAGAGGATAAGTTCATTAGAGTTACCAGCCTCAGAAATTGCAGCCCAAATAAATGCTTCACAGAGTTCAAGTAACAGACACATCTCAACATCAACTGTTCAGAGGAGACTGCGTGAATCAGGCCTTCATGGTCGAATTGCTGCAAAGAAACCACTACTAAAGGACACCAATAAGAAGAAGAGACTTGCTTGGGCAAAGAAACACGAGCAATAGTTATTAGACCGGTGGAAATCTGTCCTTTGGTCTGATGAGTCCAAATTTGAGATTTTAGTTTCCAACCGCCGTGTCTTTTGTGACACGCAGACTAGGTGAACGGATGATCTCCGCATGTGTGGTTCCCACCGTGAAGCATGCAGAAGGAGGTGTGATGGTGCTTTGTTGGTGACATTGCCTGTGATTTATTTAGAATTTAAGGCACACTTGACCAGCATGGCTACCACAGCATTCTGCAGCGATACGCCATTCCATCTGGTTTCGGCTTAGTGGGAATATCATTTGTTTTTCAACAGGACAACGACACAACACACCTCCGGGCTGTGTAAGGGCTATTTGACCAAGAAGGAGAGTGATGGAGTGCTGCATCAAATGACCTGGCCTCCACAATCACCCGACCTCAACCCAGTTGAGGTGGTTAGGGATGAGTTGGACCGCAGAGTGAAGGAAAAGCAGCCAACAAGTGCTCAGCATATGTGGGAACTCCTTCAAGACTGTTGGAAAAGCATTCCAGGTGAAGCTGGTTGAGAAAATTCCAAGAGTGTGTAAAGCTGTAATCAAGGCAAAGGGTGGCTACTTTGAAGAATCTCAAATATAAAATGTATTTTGATTTGTATGACACTTTTTTGATTACTACATGATCCCATAGGTGTTATTTCATAGTTTTGATGTCTTCACTATTATTCTACAATGTAGAAAATAGTAAAAAATAAATAAAGAAAAACCGTTGAATGAGTAGGTGTGTCCAAACTTTTGACTGATACTGTATATTATAAAAATCCCTGGATGTTTATCTGCTCCTGTTGAATAAATGAACTTTATGGATTTCTGTTTTGCATTACGAATCACAATTCTGTCTTATCTCAACACTGTTTTTATCACTGTCTGCTGACACAGATGCAAACTAAATGTGCGTCTCAAATAGAACCCTATTCCCTATATAGTGCATTCTTTTTTCTGGTCAGAAATGTGCCCAAATGGCATGCTATTCCCTATATGCCGCACTACTTTGCACTACTTTTGACCAGAGCCCAGAACCCTGGTCAAAAGTAGTGTACTGCATAGGGAATAGGGTGCCGTTTGGGATGCAACAAAAATGAACTACGCTGTACCCGTTGACTGGAGAGTGTCCTCACTCACCCCTGTCTGTCCTTCTGTCTGTCTGCTAGCGCCACATGCCCCAAACCACGACAACAACAGGGGGGAATAGGAAGTTCATGTGTACAGAGTGTTCCAAGGCTTTTAAATACAAGCACCACCTGAAGGAGCACCTACGTATTCACAGCGGTGAGTAATACTGGCAACACCTTGGTCACCATGGCAACACACACATGGGATGACTCACATGGTTAAGTCCCAAATGCTATCCTATTCTCTAATATGGTGCACTAATTTTGACCAGAGCCCTATTGGCCATTTGGGACACAGTCCTGGTCAAAGGTAGTGCGCTATAGGGAAGAGGGTGTCATTTGGGACAGAATCCTAGTGACTCACCAATATATTCACAGCACTGCTGGTCCAGATGTATCTAGTTAACCATTTCCTTTGATATGTTTATAATATGCAGCTCTATAATTTCTGATTCTTGATTATGATAATTATTGAATCTGTGCTTCTGGCCAATGTGTCATAATTCTGTTGCTGTTGGCTTCCATTACCTCAGCCTGGGTGTATCTGCATCCCAAAGGGCACCCTATTCCCCAGGTAGTGCACTACTTCTGACCAGAGCCTGTAGGTGTCAAACATAGGGCACTATATAGGGAATAGGGTGCCATTTGGGACACAAAACGTATGTTTTCAGATTTCCTGGAAGTAAGCTTTATTTGATTACTCTATTCTTCTTATTTGACACATTTCTCTCAGGAGAGAAGCCATACGAGTGCCTCAATTGTAAGAAGAGGTTTTCCCACTCGGGGTCCTACAGCTCCCACATCAGCAGTAAGAAGTGTGTTGGCATGGTGCCTGTCAACGGTACCCCCCGACCAGTCATGAAGGCCTCCCAGACCCCCAGCACCCAGAACCAGCTTTCCGGCACTGCCCCCGTAGCCCCTACCCGACTGCTCCTCCGGGGGGAGAAGACAGATGGCAAGCCCCTTCAGGAGCAGCTCCCCGTCAACCAGATCAAATCAGAGCCGGTGGAATATGAGTACAAGCCGGTAGCGGTGGGGCCCAACGGGGCAGCAGGGACTAACGGGACGGTGTTTACCGGTGGCATGGCCGTATCCCAGGGCACGGCGCTGCCACAGGGCATGGTCCAAGCGGTGGTACTGCCCACCGTTGGTTTGATGTCTCCTATCAGTATTAATCTCAGCGACCTGCAGAACGTACTCAAGGTTTGATTTGTAATTATTTGGCGATTTAAAAACAGAATTCAACCATGCATTTAAAATGATTATGTTTTAATTACAAAAAGGTTTAAAGGGCCCCTTGCGGTCAGAAATGACCAAATCTAGCTATTGTATGGTGCCTCTTGATGTTGTGGTCATTTGTTAACCTCGCTGTTGGTGTGTCTATCATCCCAGTGACTTTTACACATTTTAACAATAAGCTTTAGTAACACTACTCATCAAGGATAGAACAAAAAAAGGTTACTTATTTCCATTGTGGTCCTCTTTTTTTCCAAGGTGGCCATGGATGGGAACGTGTTTCGCCAGGTGCTGGGGACGGCCAACGGGCTGGTGACGTCCAAGCAGGGGGTGGTGGGGCAGGCTGGGCAGCAGGTCATCTCAGCCATCAGCCTCCCTGGCTTCGTGGACCAAGACGGAACCACCAAGATCATTATTAACTACACCCTGGAGCCCAGCTTGGCCCAACAGCCCAGCGCGCCTCAGCTCCTCAAGAAGGAACCTCCCCCTGCCCCCACCACCACAAACACACAGCCAGCCTCCAAAGTAACAGAGAAACTCACCCAGGCCCTCAGCATCATCAAGACCGAGCAGCCCGACTCTGAGTCTGAGAAGGAGATGGAGAAAGACGAGGCTCGGGCCGAGGCAGAGCAGAGTAAGGAGGGTGAAACACCAAAGGCCCAGACAGGCAAGACAACATGTCTGCTGTGTGATGACTGTCCTGGTGGTTTGGATGCTTTGCACATGCTCCAGCACTGTAAACCTACCAATGGGGAGGGGGGCGACGGCAGCCCCCTAGACCCCTCTATCGCCGCCCTGCTGGCAGAAGCAGGGATAACACCAGGCCAGCCCCCTCTGAAGAACCTGCTCTCCCTCCTCAAGGCCTACTTTGCCTTAAACGCAGAGCCCACCGAGGAAGAGCTGGCCAAGATCTCCGACAACGTCAGCTTGCCCGTGGACATAGTCAAGAAATGGTTTGAGAAGATGCAGTCCGGTCAGACTACTGCCGAGCCCCCTGGTTCCTCTTCCCCTCTACCTTCAACAGGTCCTAGCACAGAGACCCAGGCGGCCCAAGAGAAGAACGGCGACCAGACAGAGGAGCAACTCGCCTCGGCCCAAACCCAGGAGACATCGTCTTCCCAACCTCCCAACAGTTCCCCTGCCTCGACCTCCGCCTCCCCCTTGGTCTCAGCCTCGGCTCCCTCACCACTAAACCTCTCCTCCAGCGGCCAGGTCATCGTGAAAACGGAGGAGGACTCGGAGGGCGAGTCTCAAGATCTTCCCCTGGACCTGTCCCTGCCCAGGCAGCCCCAATCAGAGCCCCAGGTCCCCCATGTCCCCCAGGAGCAACCCCTCAACCTCACCTGTTTGAAGAAGGAAACGCCCCAGCTCCAGGCCCAGATCCAGGCCCAGCTCCAGGCGCAGCTCCAACCCCAGCTCCAGGCCCAGCTCCAGGCCCAGCTCCCAGGGTTCCAAACCCAGCTCCAGGCTCAGGGAACCACCAACACCATCTACGTCACTTCCCCATCGCAGATGGCCACCTCCAGCCCGGTTAATATCATGACCACCCAGCTAGTAGCCATCACCAACCAGGGCAGCGGCGTGCCCTGTCTCAGGGCCATCTCCACTGGCACCACCAAACGGACTATTCTCATCCCCCAGCTGACCTACACATACACCACTAAAGCATGCAGCAACGCCACTGGGGCCGACGGGGCCCAGAAGACCGTCATACTCAACGGCTGCCAGGTTGGTTTGTGAGCAAGCTATTCAGAATGTTTTGAAATGTGTGAGATGAGACAATAGGAAGATATACAGTAGATGGGACACACAGATGGTTATTCGTTACTATTAGGGGAAAATCAATCAGTGAAGGAGAGGGATACCGCACACACACACACACACACGCACACGCACACACACACACACACACACACACACACACACACTGTACAGACACCAGCAGAGGAGAGTGTAATGTCTAACAGCACACATTGATTCAGTTGAAGAGCCGAGCAGAAGAACACAGTGGAAGGAATGCACTGTGAGTTTCCCTTAGTTTCCTGCAGTTTTACTGACTAGCCTGAATAACCCAGCACCAAGAAGTAAGGCTGCGTCTCAATTGGTACCCTGTTCCCTATATAGTGTAGAACTTTTGGCCAGGGCCCATAGTGCTCTGGTCAACAGTAGTGCACGATATAGGGAATAGGATGCCATTTGGAACGCTCTCCGCCTGCCTGTGGAAAAATGAAAGCAGTCCTGGCTGAATGGTTTGGGCTCCCTCCAGGCTTTCCTGAGCTGGATGATGTATGTACCAGGTGAAGTTACCTAATACTCTGTGCGTGCATGACAGCAGACAGATCTATCTGCCGCAGCCTGGAGTTGAGTTGGATTCTTCCTGTAGGAGTCAGGGGATGGTGTGTGTGTGTGTGTGTGTGTGTGTGTGTGTGTGTGTGTGTGTGTGTGTGTGTGTGTGTGTGTGTGTGTGTGTGTGTGTGTGTGTGTGTGCGTGCGTGCGTGCGTGCGTGCGTGCGTGCGTGCGTGCGTGCGTGCGTGCGTGCGTGCGTGCGTGCGTGCGTGCGTGCGTGCGTGCGTGCGTGCGTGCGTGCGTGCGTGCGTGCGTGTGTAAAGAAAGACTAGCAGAATGAATCCTTGCATGTTTATACATGTGAGCGGCTCACAGCGCAGTGTCTGTCTGAAAACCCACGTCTGTCAGTGTCTGGCAGAGAGATCTCTCTAGGTACTCCTGCTGGCTCACTAGAACTGACACAAAGGCCTTTGACAGTGGAAACACTGTGTTTTACGTACTGCTGCTTTTATGGTCTAGTCTTGCATGATTATACAGTAATAGCAATGTCACATTAGAACAGATTTCGGATTTTGCATTATAATTATTTTGCTTTTTAAGCACTGGGGAAATGTTTATGTAATGAAAAGCGTAATGAGTGAAATACTTGATAATAATGATAAATGATGAAAGCATCTCTCTTTTACTTTGAGTAGGAGGAGAAGGCTGACACCAGTTCGGAGAGCGTGTCGGCGGTCGAGGAGCAGAACGACTCGGACTCAGCCCCTCAGCAGAAGAAGATGCGTCGGCTGGAGAGCGGCATGTACGCCTGTGACCTGTGTGACAAGATCTTCCAGAAGAGCAGCTCCCTGCTCAGGCATAAATACGAACACACAGGTACAACATATGCCCGGCGGTTACGGGTCCATTGGGTCAGGGGCCGTATAAAGCATCTCAGAGTAGGAGTGTGGATTTCGGATCAGCTTTGCCTTTTTCGATCACGATGATTAAGATTATACAGACAAGGTGGGAACCTGATCTCAGATCAGCACTCCTACTCTAATAATTCTTTACTTTTTAATGAGTGCTGCCCGGCCTATGCCATTCCTTCTCGTCTGTGCTACGCGACATCACTTCTTGCATGATATGAAGAACGTGGATAGCATTGACAGGCATTTAAAACACCAAGGTCTTTATTTTACCTGTTACTGTCATATGGTAAACCAATGGTTCTTCCCTGAAGCTGGTATTTAACATTTTGGTGTCTTTGACTTTCGGTTCTGTACACCAGCTTCAAACAGCTGAAAATACAATATTTTTGGTTGTGGGAAATATATTTCACAGCGGTTTAGATGGTACAGATTCTACCCAATAACTGCTTGTTTTGTCACGTTAACTGAAATTAGGCAAACTATTTGAATTTTTGCAACCAGGAAATGGAGGAGCGATTTTTCTGCGTGGTGCATCTTTAAACCACCTAATGTCCTCCTAAAACACACGTGAATTATTTCCTATGCGATGCACGCGTAACTACTGGCTCTAGCACTTTGATTCGATTTGGATTTGGCAAAAAAGGCTCCGAGTGCATCCCAAATGGCACCCATGTAGTGCACTACTTTTGACCAGGGCCCATAGGAGAATAGGGTGCCATTTGGGACACAGGGTCTGTTTACAATTAGCCGTGCTCCATTCTATTCTGAGAGGGCAGGTGGGTGTTGGTCTGGTCCAGCCATGACTGCACTACTCTCAGACCACACATAGCCAGTGGCATTGTGAAGCCTGGGTCTGCTTCCCAAATGGTCCCATATCCCCTATGAAGTGAACAACTTTTGACCTGGGTCCATGTAGGAAATAGGGTGCCATTTGGGAAGCAATCCTGGCCTGGCAGGCAGTGTCCAAATTACTTCAGAAACGGGGGTGTTTAACGGCCCCGTTGGATGGGCCCAGTTGAACCCTTTATAGTGCACTACTTTTAACCAGGGCTTCTAGGGGACCAGTCCAGCAGAATATTTGAACATTTCAGCATTTGGCAGCTAGCTTGATCTCCATTCCCCCTAAGATGTTTGTTTATTTTACTGAAAAATATTCCTATGCAACAGACCTGCTGGAATCCTTTTGGGGGAATATTCTGAAGTGTTTTATGCTGGACAAAAATATAAACGCAACATGTAAAGTGTTGGTCCCATGTTTCATGAGCTGAAGTAAAATATCCCAGAAATCTTCCATATGCTCAAAGAGTGTATTTCTCTCCAACTTTGTGCACAAATTTGTTTACATCCCTCTTAGTGAGCCATCCACCTGACAGGTGTGGCATATCAAGAAGCTGATTAAACGGAATGATCATTACACAGGTGCACCTTGCGCTTCGGACAATGAAAGGCCACTCTAAAATGTGCAGTTTTGTCACACAACACAATGCTACAGATGTCTCAAGTTTTGAGGGAGCGTGCAATTGGCATGCTGACTGCAGGAATGTCTACCAGAGCTGTTGACAGAGAATTTTATGTTAATTTCTCTACCATAAGCCGCCTCCAACTTCGTTTTAGAGAATTTGGTAGTACGTCCAACCGGCCTCACAACCGCAGACAACGTGTAACCAGGACTTCCACATCCGGCTTCTTCACCGGCGGGATGGTCTGAGACAAGCCACGCGGATAGCTGTTGAAACTGAGGAGTATTTCTGTCTCTAGTAAAGCCCTTTTGTGTTGAAAAACTCATTCTGATTGGCTGGGCCTGGCTCCCCAGTGGATAGGCCTATGCCCTCCCAAGCCCACCCATGGCTGTGCCCTTGCCCAGTCATGTGAAATCCATAGATTAGGGCCTAATGAATTTATTGAAATTGACTGATTTTCTTATATGAACTGTCACTCAGTAAAATCATTGAAATTGTTGCATTTATATTTTTGTTCAGCATATTTAATTGTGAGGGTTTGTGTTATGATACTGTTTCCATAACAAATGCTGTTGGTTTCACAGGTAGTAAGTCTACAGGCAGGTCAGTGTAATGTAGACAGTGACAGACCTGATGTAATGGTAAAAGCAAGGCACACACACAAACACACACACACACACACAGAGCAAATCAAGAGTAATGGGTCACCCCCAAAATATATATTTTTTACAGGGTTCAGCAGACATCTGTGGTGTGTTTAATGGAGAGGTTGGTTGAGTTCGAAAGTCTGTTTCTCTCCCCAACTTTTCCAACCCAAACTCAGTATGTGGCTGTGTGTCCTTTCAGAGGGTTTTAAATAAAGTGTCTGTTCAACATCCATGTACATTGGACACTAAAGTAATCCACTCTTCTTCTCTTCCGTTTTACAGGAAAACGTCCACACGAGTGTGGCATCTGCAACAAAGCCTTCAAACACAAGCACCACTTGATAGAGCACACGCGTCTGCACTCCGGAGAGAAGCCCTACCGGTGTGACAAGTGTGGCAAGTGTTTCTCCCACTCGGGCTCCTACTCCCAGCACATGAACCACCGATACTCATACTGCAAGAAGGAGCCCCAAGGAGATCATCAGATGGGGCGTCGGCTCAGGATGACCCCCGAAACGAGCCCCCGAGCAGAGGAGCAGCAGTCAGACAGCCGGCCCACCTCCCCTCCCTCCCAACTGGACTCAGACGAGAGGGAGAGTGAGGAGGAGCTGGAGGAAGAGGAAGGAGAGGAGGAAGGCATGGAAGCCATGAGCATGGACGACATACGGGTGGTGCAGGTGGGCGAGGACGGCGAAGACGGTGAGATCTACGAGGTGGAGGAGTTTGGAGAGGAGAGGCAAGAGGAGGAGGAAGAAGGGAGCAGAGAGGAGGAGGCACAGCAGGAAGAGGAGGAGGGACAGCAGGAAAAGGAGGAGGAAGGGAGGAGAGAGGAAGAGAAGTCTGTACAGCAGGAGCAGGTGTGTGAGGAAGAGGAGGAAGGGAGAAGAGGGGAGGAGGAGGAAGAAGGGAGGAGAGAGGAGTCTGTACAGCAGGAGCAGGTGTGTGAGGAAGAGGAGGAAGGGAGAAGAGAGGAGGAGGAGGAAGAAGGGAGGAGAGAGGAGGAGGCACACCAGGCGGAGGAGGAATGGAGGAGAGAGGAAGAGAGCAGAGAGGAGTCTGTACAGCAGGAGAAGGATGTGTATGAGGAAGAGGAGGAGGAGGAGATGGAGGTACAGGTGATGGGAGATGGGGAGGGGGAGGAAGGCGTGGCAGAGACGGAAACTGTGGTAACAGAGAAAGCTAAGGAAACAGAGGACAAAGAACCGCATGTGGACAAGGAGAACATTACAGATACATTAGAAAATGGACAGAAAGAAACAGAGGAAAACAAGATGAACAGTGAATGAAAAATACATTTTGTGGTGAAAATGTCAAATAGCAGGACAGGAAAATATTGTCTTGTTGTCGAAGGAAGAAACAAAAGAAACATGGCTGCCATGTTGATGCTGTGTTGTCGGTCCACTACTGTGTTCAAACCCAGGTGTGCCTGAACTAGACAAAAAAATAAGTGACTTTTATTTGTGGGGGGAAAAATCAGTGTTACTTAGACCTTGTTTATAGAAGTATTATACATTTTAAAAGAAGGAAGAAAAAAAACACCCATGGACATTTGTTACTGAGAGTGAGACATCCGATCCTAGGTCATTTCTGTTTGTCAGTGTTATTACTAATTTTGCAGCTCATGTTTTAACCTTTTAACCTGTACAGTTGAAGACACATTTCTATACCTTTTTATTGCCAAATGACGGTGTTTGCTAAAATCAGTATTTTATTGAGTTCTAAAAAAACAAAACATCTGCACTACAGTATTCCTGGTTAACCTATGGATAAAACATGCCTCATGATGTGTTGTTCGCCCTTTAGTATGATTATGTACACACTAGCTATAGATCTTCTTTATGTTAGCTAACCTTAGCATAGCATTTTGTTTTAAGTTGGATTGTCAGCCTTAAGAAGTAAAGAGGATTCTGGGGTTTGGGTGGGAGGGGGGTTAGCCTGAGTGCCAGTCTTGTTTGTTCTATCATGTTAACTCCTTGTCACTCATTGGCTTGCCATGTTTGGCTTGTCAAGGACAGCAATGGAATTGGCGAGAGCACAAACAGATCTGGGACCAGGCTAGGGGAGGGGTGAGAGGGTGGGGATGATGATGTGGCATCTGGCGCCATAACCAAACTGTCCTATCAGGGAAGGTGTCACAACTTCAAATCCAGCATTCTTACCATGCTCCTCCTTTGGTCGCGTCCCAATACCCTCTCCTTCCTGAAGTGTGCACTTGTTTACTACTCCCCTCAAATTGAAAAGCATTGGATTGGTGTCGGCATGGGCTAAACTGGAAGAAGTTTCCATCATATTTTGTATACCAGTCATTTCCTTTCAAATCCATGAAGGGAAGAGAACAAGTGCACACGTTTGGAGAAAGGTTTGATTATTGGGACATACCCCTTGTTTTAGGTTTGGTTAGTTGTTAATCAATGATCATCAGTGTTATAGGGTAATATGAAGCAGGGGGGGGGGGCAGTTCTGCATTGTACCCCCCCCCCCCCCCCCCCCCCCCCCCCCCCCAATGCCTCCAGCCTTATGCAAGACCAGTCCTGTGTGCTGTAAGTGCCATTGAACAGTGTTATTTTGACTTCTCGGATGTAGCCAGTACATCTTTCAATCTGCGCCAAGGCCCATATTGAATAATGTTTGTTTACTTGCTTGGACACATTTTTTGTTAACGAGGGCTTCATCCCAAATGGCACCATATTCCCTATTGGTGCACTATAAGTACTATACTATGTAGGGAAGAAGTGGCCATTCGGGACGCGGACAAGAGCATGAATAAGGAATCTTTCATGTGTGTGTGAACAAAAAGTGACAAAGAGAATAAGGTGGATAGGAAAGGGTTTTTACTGTATTTAAGGGGATTTTCCTGTGTTGGAGAGTCAGCCATTATTAGTTGAGTGCACTTGTTGTTTTTTAAATGGTGGCAAACTAACCCTCACTTCAGGTAACAAATGTTAGTGAATATGGTCCCTGTGTTTTATGACGTTTTTTCAGTTGATTTTACCTAACAGTGTTACTTAATTATTTTTTCAGTTTGGCTTTAGTAAAAATAAATGTTATGTGTGCATTTTCAACAATGGCAGTATTAGAACCCTTTTCACTGATGAAAGTGTACCTATTTAGTTTTTAGAGGAATTTTTCTATTTATGTGTCTTATTTTTATATTTCTTTATGGTTATTTATTACACACATTGTAGTGTACAATACTGTAGTTTGAATTGATACAATAATAATATATTTTAGTATGAAAAATGATTTGAAGGTCAATGAATCCAGAGCGGTCTGAAGTACAGCTCTAGGAGTCATGAAGGTTGTTAATTAAAAAACAAACAACCTGAAGTATTACGTTAACATGATGTCTGTTTAAGCTGGGGGGGGGGGGGGGAAAGAACAAAAGACACAAATGAAGAGAGAAATGGAAAGTGTTCCACGTGCATCCATCATCAGACTAGTTGGTTAGACTGACCTGTCCCTAATTTGATGTGAAGCTACTGAAAACTAACTGTGTGACTAAATGCATGAGTCCTCGCTGTTGTTATGAAGATATATACGTAACTTCGTTTTTTTTTTGTCAACATACTCTTTTTCTTCCAGTTTTGTGCCAATTTGTTACATTGTACTGTTATATGTCAGAGGCTACACTTTGTTTTATACATTTCCTGTTTAATCTTTGTTTTTATAGTTGTTTTTTTTATGACCCCAACATCACAATAAAATACAAGAAAGCATTTCCGAGATTGGGTGATCTTTATTTTTATGTAACAATGTTTAATTCATCTGTAATATATTGTATACTTGCTCTTTAGTTCTTAGTGGGAGTCAGGAGACAATGGTTGATGTAGTGATTGATGCTTGTCGTTGCTAGAGGACTCACATCCATATTTTACATTAGGTATGGGGTTATTTTCTGCTTATACATCTTTTTTTCGACGCCAAATAAATACATTTATATCATCCAACAAATGTAAACAAAATTCTTTATGGAGGAATGGTCTAAGATCCCTCCCAATGTTTTTTTCCAATCTCATAAAACATTTTAGGACAAGGCTCAGTGCCTTGCAATGTGAAGTATTGAAAGATATTGAAAACAGGGGTGCCAATACTTTTGACCGTCTTTGAGAAAGAATTATTACATGTTAAACAAAATCTCTCTAAGCAATTAGTATAACATATTTTTAAAAATCATTACAATATACAGTTGAAGGCGGAAGTTTGATTTTACCTAACAGTGTTACTTTAGCCAAATACATTTAAACTCAGTTTTTCACAATTCCTGACATTTAATCCTAGTAAAAATTCCCTGTTTTAGGTCAGTTAGGATCACCACTTTATTTTAAGAATGCGAAATGTTAGAATAATAGTAGAGAGAATGATTTATTTCAGCTTTTATTTCTTTCATCACATTCCCAGTGGGTCAGAAGTTTACATACACTCAGTTAGTATTTGGTAGCATTGCCTTTAAATTGTTTAACTTGGGTCAAACGTTTTGGGTAGACTTCCACAAGCTTCCCACAATAAGTTGGGTGAATTTTGGCCCATTCCTCCTGCCAGAGCTGGTGTAACTGAGTCAGGTTTGTAGGCCTCCTTGCTCGCACACGCTTTTTCAGTTCTGCCCACAAATTTTCTATGGGATTGAGGTAAGGGCTTTGTGATGTCCACTCCAATACCTTGACTTTGTTGTCCTTAAGCCATTTTGCCACAACTTTGGAAGTATGCTTGGGGTCATTGTCCATTTGGAAGACCCATTTGCGACCAAGCTTTAACTTTATACTATTGTTTGTACAGATGAACGTGGTACCTTCAGGCGTTTGGAATTTGCTCCCAAGGATGAACCAGACTTGTGTCAACAATGTTTTTTTTTTGAGGTCTTGGCAGATTTATTTTCTTCCCATGATGTCAAGCAAAGAGGCACTGAGTTTGAAGGTAGACCTTGAAATACATCCACACCTCCAATTGACTCAAATGATGTCAATTAGCTTATCAGAAGCTTCTAAAACCATGACATCATTTTCTGGAATTTCCCAAGCTGTTTAAAGGCACAGTCAACTTAGTGTATGTAAACGTCTGACCCACTGGTATTGTGATACAGTGAATTATAAGTGAACTAATCTGTCTGTAAACAATTGTTGGAAAAATGACTTATGTCATGCACAAAGTAGATGTCCTAAACGACTTGCCAAAACTATAGTTAGTTAACAATACATTTATGGCGTGGTTGAAAAACAAGTTTTAATGACGCCAAGCTAGGTGTATGTAACTTCCGACTTCAACTGTAGCTCGGTATTTATAATATTTCATAGTCTTTTTTGCTCATCTTTATCAAGGGTGCCAATAATTTGGGACCTGACTGTATGTTTGTATCAGATGACCATATTAGAGATTCAGGTTTGGGTTCATTCAAAGGCACTATCTACAATGTGCCTTTTAAAGGTAATTTACACTTGAGCCGTCTTCCGCAGCGTTTACCATGAAAGCGAACGTCAGGGAAATGGCCTTTAAAATGAAATACCTGACTATTTCCTGAACATGATCTGTTATGCCAGTAATATTCTGGGGACCAAAGGTATTCCACAGTTCTGACACAGAGCCAGCTTGTGGAAAACAATGCATCTAGAGAAAGCACATTTTCAATCAGGGGAAACACATCAGCAGAATAGAATCAAACTGAATGTAACGGAGATGCTGGGAGTTGAAGCAGGCTGTGTGTTTTATAACACCATGAACATGGAACGATACAAAACAAGAGTAGCATCTGGACATGAAACACAATCAATACTGCCTGGGGAATGAACCTAAGGGAGTGAGGGATATAGGGGAGGTAATCCGTGACGTGATGGAGTCCAGGTGAGTCTCATAACGATGGTGCCAGGTGTGCGTAATGATGGTTGTCAGAGCCAGTGATTAGTAAACCGGTGACGGCGAGCGCCGAAGAGGGACTAGACGTGACATACACACACACCACCACCCCCCCTCCGGAAGGTGAGAACTTACTTGACAGCGGTCTGATCATCCTGCCGTAGTTGGAGTAGAGCAAAATAGCGGGAGCACTGGAGTAGGAAGCCACGGCATTTAGATGGAGTTCCGTCATATTTATCCGGGAGGGACAGACGGGCATCGCTAACCTGGCCAGACTGCTGAATGGACTGGTGTGCTGGCTCGACTGGTGTTAGAGTATCCTCCCCTAGTTGAAGGCAACGCCTCTCGGGTATGTTTTGAGATGTTGAAGACTGCGAAGAACCTCTTCCATAGCCATCCCCAGTTGCGCCAGCTGGCCGTGCTGTTGACGACGTAGATATACCTGTTCGTCGACTGGGAGATGTCATGATTTCCTGCTGCTTCCATTTGTTGAGGCAGTATTCTGTAACAGAGACGCTGGGAGACGAGAAGAAGGTGGTGAGCTTAATAATACAATGACCATGGAACGATACAAAACAAGAGTAGCGTCTGGACCTGAAACACATAATCAATACTGCTAAGGGGAATAAACCTAAGGGAGTGACAAATATAGGGGAGGTAATCAGTGAAGTGATGGAGTCCAGGTGAGTCTCATAATGAAGTGCAGCTGCGCTTAACAATGGTGCCAGGTGTGCATAATGATGGTTCAGATCCCAAAAGTCTCACATAGAGAATGTGACTAAAACGCTATGCATAAGGTGACCCTGCTGTAATTGTTCATATGTGCTGTTACCTAAAACGGACTGCAGTAACTCACACACATTAAAGCTTATGTGCATTAAAGCTTGCTTTATTAAGCAAACAGTATATAGAGTCCAGGTATGCGATATCAAACAGTTAATTGTCATTCCCCCTGTCGAGACGATGTTCTTGTTTTGTTATATGTCTGTTTATCCATTCAATCTTCACTCCCTGTACTTGCTTCCTGTCTCCAAGAGTCTGTCCGGAATGCTGACACCACAATTTGAAGCATCAGGGAGATCTTTTTGGGTTTGTTTTTGTTGGTGACATCGGATCTGGGTGCCACCACCAATGGAACCGGGGGTGCCTCGGCTGGCTCGTCCGGCTTTCACGCCTTAGCTGGCTCGAGAGGTTTCCTTGCCAAGGTGGGCTCGGCAGGCTCCCACCTCACGTCATGCCTCAGCCGGCTCGTCGGGCTCACACGTCTCAGCGGGATCGTCGGGCTCACCCGGCTCGTCAGGCTCCCACGCCTCACCCGGCTTGTCCAGCGCATGCCTGCTCCCATCCCCCTCTCTGGCGCTCGAGGGCGCAAGGCTGCTCATCATTACGCACACCTGTCACCATCATTACGTGCATCAGCGCTCATTGGACTCACCTGGACTCCTTCACATTTTGATTGCCTTCCCTATATCTGTCTGTTCCTCTGTTTCATCCCCGTGTCAGCATTAATGTCGTTTTGTTCCCCCTGTCAAGACGCTGTTCTTGTTTTGTTATTTGTCTGTTAATCAATTAAATCTTCACTCCCAGTACTTGCTTCTCGTTTCCCAGCGTCTGTCCTCACAGTAAATGTAATGATCCATTGTCCTGGTATGATCTTTGTTGACAGTTGAAATCATGGTGATTATTCATAGAACTTCATAGACACAGTAAATATATCACCTGCTGTTTTGATAAACAATAACATTGATGGGAATTGAATTCATAGATGTTTAAACAGAGGGAGAAAATATGCTGTTTCATCTTAATTCTGTTCAGTATGTTTATATTTTTTTCTGGGAAACGGGCAATAAATGTGGTGGTAAAATTATGTATTCTGAATGATCACTGTTTTTACATGAATGTTGTGTTCTGATACAGGGATTTTCACAGCACCAGTGAGAGGAATCTACCGTTGAAATCGGAAGTTTACAGACACCTGAGCCAAATACATTTAAACTCAGTTTTTCACAAATCCTGACATTTAATCCTAGTAAAAAATCCCTGTTTTAGGTCAGTTAGGTGTGAAATGTCAGAATAATAGTAGAGAGAATGATTTATTTCAGCTTTTATTTCTTCCATCACATTCCCAGTGGGTCAGAGGTTTACATACACTCAGTTAGTATTTGGTAGCATTGCCTTTAAATTGTTTAACTTCAGTCAAACATTTTGGTTAGCCTTCCACAAGCTTCCCACAATAAGTTGGGTGAATTTTGGCCCATTCCTCCTGCCAGAGCTGGTGTAACTGAGTCAGGTTTGTAGGCCTCCTTGCTCGCACACACTTTTTCAGTTCTGCCCACAAATGTTCTATAGGATTGAGGTTAGGGCTTTGTAATGGACACTCCAATACCTTGACATTGTTGTCCTTAAGCCATTTTGCCACAACTTTGGAAGTATGCTTGGGGTCATTGTCCATTTGGAAGACCCATTTGCGACCAAGCTTTAACTTCCTGACTGATGTCCTGAGATGTTGCTTCAATATATCCACATAATTTTCTATCCTCATGATGCCATCTATTTTGTGAAGTGCACCAGTCCCTCCTGCAGCAAAGCACCCCCACAACATGATGCTGCCACCCCTGTGCTTCACGTTTGGGATGGTGTTCTTCGGCTTACAAGCCTCCCCCTTTTTCCTCCAAATGTAACGATGGTCATTATGGCCAAACAGTTCTATTTTTGTTTCATCAGACCAGAAGACAGTTCTCCAAAAAGTACAACCATTGTCCCCATGTGCAGTTGCAAACTGTAGTCTGGCTTTTTTATGGCGGTTTTGGAGCAGTGGCTTCTTCCTTGCTGAGCGGCCTTTCAGGTTATGTCGATATAGGACTCGTTTTACTGTGGATATAGATACTTTTTTAACCGTTTCCTCCAGCATCTTCACAAGGTCCTTTGCTGTTGTTCTGGGATTGATTTGCACTTTTTGCACCAATGTACATTAATCTCTAGGAGACAGAACGCGTCTCCTTCCTGAGCGGTATGACGGCTGCGTGGTCCCATGGTGTTTATACTTGCATACTATTATTTGTACCGATGAACGTGGTACCTTCAGGCGTTTGGAAATTGCTCCCAAGGATGAACCAGATTTGTGGAGCTCTACAATTATTTTTCTGAAGTCTTGGCTGATTTCTTTTGATTTTCCCATGATGTCAAGCAAAGAGGTAGGCCTTGAAATACATCCACAGGTACATCTCCAATTGACTCTAATGATGTCAATTAGCCCATCAGAAGCTTCTAAAGCCATGACATAATTTTATGGAATTTTCCAAGCTGTTTAAAGGCACAGTCAACTTAGTCTATGTAAACTTCTGACCCACTGGTATTGTGATACAGTGAATTATAAGTGCACTAATCTGTCTGTAAACAATTGTTGGAAAAATTACATGTGTCATGCACAAAGTGGATGTCTAACCGACTTGCCAAAACTATGGTTTGTTAACAAGAAATTTGCAGAGTGGTTGAAAAACGAGTTTTAATGACTCCAACCTAAGTGTATGTAAACTTCCGACTTCAACTGTACCTGTTCAGGTTTTTTGTATATGGAGTTTTTAGTTCACAACCTACATGTGCATTCTTGTTTAAGAATGAACAACAAATGGCTTGCTTGTACTTATGATCACCAAGGTAGTGGCCATGTTGTTAATTCCTCCAATGGAGTGTCACTGCTACTGGAGGTAGAAGATGTGATCTACATGCATCTCGGGGCTGGGAATCAGATAAATGATCATGGAAATCACCACAGCACTTTTAGTGGTCACCTGCTCTTCACCATGTACTGTAAGAGGATAATTGTGTAGTATCTGGGATCTACATCTGTTTCTATTAGTTACTATGCTGTTACTAAGCGGGGATGTATTACGACAGTGTTACGTTACTACGCCTAATAGGAAATGTACATGCGCACTAGTGTGCCGTGGAAACTGTAGAGCACGAGGAGGTTTTGACTAAACGAAAACTAACTGTACTCCCGTCTCCTGCCTGGTCATTTCTCCACAACACAAATATTACAAATTGAAGGACTTTTTGACACAGTTTGAAACAGTTAATACGTATTTCATCTTAAAACAAATTGATTGATTTTCTGACAATATGGATGAAAAGAACATAATCTGTATGGCCTATAAGCAATAAACAAAATGTTGTTTTTGGAATGGACTGAAACATCATTATTCATTGATTTTGAGTGTGTGTATGTATGTGTGCTTAGCGCTTCATTACTAATACTGTCATACCTGTACATGCTCCTATACTCCTATACATCTGTTCTCTCTCTCTCTCTCTCGCGCTCTCCCTCTCTCTCATATATTGAACTAACATGCCAGATGGCCCTGGTAGCATGTTTGTTACAGTAGATTGACTCCTAATGCCTGGGGGGGAGTTCTACTAGACCAGACCCCTCTCCTCTCCTCTCCCAGCCTCTGTAAACACCACACATCCTCTTGTTCCTGGGCCTGTATTCATAAAGCATCTCAGAGTAGTAGCGCTGATCTGGAATCAGTTTAGCTTTTAAGATCATAATGAATCATATTTTATATCGACGGATGGGTTCCCGGATCCTAGATGAGCACTCCTACTCTGGGAGGCTTTATGACTACGTGCCACGGTCATTATCAATACAAGATGGCTTAAGAATAGCCTGGTCCCAGATCTGTTTGTGCTATCATTCCAACTCCTTGTCATGCCAATCATGAGATGTTTGGCACGACAAGGAGAGGAAAGGAGCCGAATGATAGCCTGGGATACCAGTCTGTTAGTGCTATCTTAGGAATGGTAATACACAGGAGAGCCTGAGGGAAGCACAGGCAGGAGGGTAAGTAAAACAACTTCTGCTGCCGAGAAGGACTCTTCGGCTGTCCCCATATGATAACTCTTTTTGGTTCCAGGTAGAACTGTGTAGAAAGGGTTCTCCAGTGGGGAAAGGCAAAGAACCCTTTAAGGTTCTAGGTTCTATTTTAGTGACAGAAGGGTTAACCCTGACAGTGAAGTGAAGGAACACTTCTTATCATCAGAGATGCTCATGAAGAGATTCCACTCTGCCCTCTGCTGCACAGATGAAGACATTTCAGCTGACGTGTTATTTGCTGTCTGATGTCATTAATTGAACCAATTAACCTTGTCAATGTTTTCCTGATAAAAAAAAATGCTGCATAACCATTCGACCATCTTTGTGAATGCATGGAGTGAAATGCTGACAAATGAATGTCCCAAATGGCACGCTATTCACCATAGGGTTCTGGTCAAAAGTAGTGCAATATAGGAAATATTATAAGGTGCCATTTGGGCATTTGGAAGTGGAGAGTGACACTCTCGAAAGGGTTCCTCAAGTGTAGACCCACAACAGTTACAAAGGTAAGGAGATCAATACTCCTAGATACACTTCAAACAACATTTCAAGAATAGAAAAATGAAGTGTTAAGATTGGTTTAATCACCTGTGTGATTGAGTGAGCTCTTCCCAGGTCTTCTATGGGAGCTATAACGTGTTCGAAATGGCACCCTATTTCCTACATAGTGCACTAATCTTGACCAGAGCCCTATGGGCCATGGTCAAAAGTAGTGCACTACATAGGGAAAAGGTTTGGACACACATACTCATTCAATGGTTTTTCTTTGTGTGTACTATTTTCTACACTGTAGAATAATAGTGAAGACATCAAAACTATGACATAACACATATGGAATCATGTGGTAACCAAAAAAAGTGTTAAACAAATCAAAATATATTTTATTTTTGAGATTCTTCAAAGTAGCCACCCTATGCCTTGATGACAGCTTTGCGCACTCTTGGCATTCTCTCAACTAGCCTCACCTGGAATGCTTTTCCAACAGTATTGAAGGTGTTCCCACACTTGTTGGCTGCTTTTCCTTCACTCTGCGGTCCAACTCATCCCAAACCATCTCAATTTGGTTGAGGTCGGGTGATTGTGGAGGCCAGGTCATCTGATGCAGCACTCCATCACTGTCCTTCTTGGTCAAATAGCCCTTACACGGCCTGGAGGTGTGTTGGGTCATTGTCCTGTTGGAAAACAAATGATAGTCCCACTAAGCGCAAACCAGATGAGATGGCGTATCGCCGCAGAATGCTGGGGTAGCCATGCTTTTTAAGTTTGCCTTGAATTCTAAAGAAATCACTGACAGTGTCACCAGCAAAGCACCCCTACACCATCACACTTCCTCCTCCATGCTTCTTTGTGGGAACCACACATGCGGAGATCATCCGTTCACCTACTCTGTGTCTCACAAAGACACGGCGGTTGGAACTGAAAATCTCAAATTTGAACTCATCAGACCTAAGGACAGATTTCCACTGGTCTAATGTCCATTGCTCGTGTTTCTTGGCCCAAGCAAGTCTCTTATTATTAATGGTGTCCTTAAGTAGTGGTTCCTTGCAACAATTCAACCGTAAAGGCCTGATTCACACAGTCTCCTCTGAACAGTTGAGGTCACTGGTGCACCTCAGCCACGCTCAAGGTCCTAAACCATATCATAACCGCCATTGATAAAAGACAGTACTGTGCAGCCGTCTTCATCGACCTGGACAAGGCTTTCGACTCTGTCAAAAGCCGTATTCTTATCGGCAGACTCAACAGCCTTGGTTTCTCTAATGACTACCTCGCCTGGTTCACTAACTACTTCTCAGATAGAGTGCAGTGTGTCAAATCGGAGGGCCTGTTGTCAGGACCTCTGGCAGTCTATGGGTGTCGACTCTTTTCTCTGTATATATCAGTGATGTCACTCTTGCTGCTGGTGATTCTCTGATCCACCTCTACGCAGACGACACCATTCACTATACATCTGGCCCTTCTTTGGACACTGGGTTAACAAACCTCCAAATGAGCTTCAACGCCATACAACACTCCTTCCGTGGCCTCCAACTGCTCTTAAATGCTAGTAAAACTAAATGCATGCTCTTCACCCGATCGCTGCCCACACCCGCCCGCCCGACTAGCATCACTACTCTGGACGGTTCTGACTTAGAATATGTGGACAACTATAAATACCTAGGTGTCTGGCTAGACTGTAAACTCTCCTTCCCGACTCACATTAAACATCTCCAATCCAAAATTAAATCTAGAATCGGCTTCCTATTTCAGAGCAAAGCCTCCTTCACTCATGCTGCCAAACATACACTCGTAAAACTGACCATCCTACCGATCCTTGACTTCGGCAATGTCGTTTACAAAATAGCCTCCAACACTCTACTCAGCAAATTGGATGCAGTCTATCACAGTGCCATCCGTTTTGTCACCAAAGCCCCATACACTACCCACCACTGCGACCTGTATGCTCTCGTTGGCTGGTCCTCGCTACATATTCGTTGGCTGGTCCTCGCTATCCACCCGTAACATGCGCTCCAGCAGGTATATTTTACTGGCCATCCCCAAAGCCAACACCCACTTTGGCCGCCTTTCCTTCCAGTTCTCTGCTGCCAATGACTGGAACAAATTGAAAAAATCACTGAAGTTGGAGACTTATATCTCCCTCACTAACTTTAAGCATCACCTGTACACATCTCATCTGTAAATAGCCCATCCAACCTACTACCTACCTCCTCCCCATATTTGTTTTTGTTTATCCGCTCTTTTGCACACCAGTATTTCTACTTGCACCTCCTTATCTGCACATATATCGCTCCAGTGTAATTTGCTAAATTGTAATTACTTCGCCACTATTGGCCTATTTATTGCCTTACCTCCTTACCTCATTTGCACACACTGTATACAGATTTTCTATTGTGCTATTGACTGTACGTTTGTTTATCCCGTATCCTGTAACTCTGTGTTCTTGTTTTTGTCGCAATGCGCTTTATCTTGGCCAGGTCGCAGTTGTAAATGAGAACTTGTTCTCAACTGGCCTACCTGGTGAAATAAAATATATATTTTTAAACAGTTGATGTTGAGATGTGTCTGTTACTTGAACTCTGTGAAGCATTTATTTGGGCTGCAATCTGAGGTGCAGTTAACTCTAATGAACTTATCCTCTGAAGCAGAGGTAACTCTGGGTCTTCCTTTCCTGTGGCGGTCCTCATGAGATCCAGTTCCATCATAGAGCTTGATGGGTTTTGCGACTGCATTTGAAGAAACTTTAAAAGTTCTCGAAATGTTCCGTATTGACTGACCTTCATGTCTTAAAGTAATGATGTACTGTTGTTTCTCTTTGCTTATTTGAGCTGCTTTGCCATAATATGGACTTTGTCTTTTACCAAATAGGGTTATCTTCTGTATACCACCCCTACCTTGTCACAACACAACTGATTGGCTCAAACTCATTAAGAAGTAAAGAATTCCACAAATGAACTTGTAACAAGGCCCACCTGTTAATTGAAATGCATTCCAGGTGACTACCTCATGAATCTGGTGGAGAGAATGCCAAGAGTGTGCAAAGCCGTCACCACGGCAAAGGGTGGCTACTTTTTTGGGGTTACTACATGATTCCATATGTGCTATTTCATTGTTTTGATGTCTTCACTATTATTCTACAATATAGAAAATAGTGCCATTGTAACAGATGTATAGTGTACTCTCCATGCGTTGTGTTTTCTAATAATAAATCACTTCGGCCAGTGGTCCCAGTTGAGCATCATTTATTTCTGCTGTTGTTAAATGGGAAACAGCACGTTAGTTGTGCAGGGCTTAACAGTGTTGATGGCTGTCGATGACAAAATCCCTTGCATCACATTTTCATACTGGGCGAACAAAATACAAAAATACAATACAAAATATAACATGTATAAATACCTGTTGTTAAATGGGAAACAGCACGTTAGTTGTGCAGGGCTTAACAGTGTTGATGGCTGTCGATGACAAAATCTGTAGCATGAAGACAACTGTGTTAGCCGTGGCTTATGTGACCATGACATCGGTGTATGCTAGCTAACACAATTACTTACAGCAATCATATGCCAAAGCACATCCCAGAAAGCCCCTCAATCCCTAACAGGTACCATATACCCACACATGTATAAAATCAGTAACGTACAGCAAACTTGTACACATTGTAAAATAGAAAATAGAAAACAGTATTCAGAACGTGACCTACCCCTTGCATCACATTTTCATACTGGGAAGACCTGACGTTCGCGATCTCCCCCTATCTGCAAGTGGGGCCAATCACAACACCCCTTATTGTCATCAGAATTTAACTAACCAATAAGAATGCTTGAACATCAAATACACATTTCTTTAGAGGCAAGTGGAAACATAACCAACCCTGTTACACCATCCGGGCCACAGGTTCCGTGTGGCTCACTTGGTAGAGCATGGCGCTTGCAACGCCAGGGTTGTGGGTTCGTTTCCCACGGGGGGCCAGTACAAAAAAAAAAACTATGAATGTATGTACTTGTAAGTCGCTCTGGATAAGAGCGTCTGCTAAATGACTTAAACCTGTTTGGGCTGCAAGCCCGAATTCGGTACGACAATGACAACAGCTGCAGGGCGCGAAATTCAAAATCTATTTTTTTTAAATATTTAACTTTTACACATTAACAAGTCCAATACAGCATTTGAAAGATAAACATCTTGTCAATCCAGCCAACATGTCCGATTTTTTAAATGTTTTACAGAGAAAACACCACATATATTTATGTTAGCTCACCACCAAATACAAAAGTGGACAGACACGTATGGATATGATTATGAAGTATGAATTATGATTCAAGTAGCATGCACAAGCCAACCGAAATAAACTAAAACCAACCTAAAGAGCCCAGAAAAAACTACATCAGATGACAGTCATATAACATGTTACACAATAAATCTATGTTTTGTTCATAAAAAGTGCATATTTTAGCTATAAATCAGTTTTACATTGATGCTACCCAAAAATGCTAACACATAGCTAGAGTCTGAATCCAGACGGGAGTAGCCAGAGAAAATACATACACCAACGTCGGCTACTAATTACACCTCATAAAACATTTCAGAAAAACATATGGTGGATAACTAATGAAAGACAGATATCGTGTGAATAAAGCCAACATTTCCGATTTTTGAAGTGTTTTACAGCGAAAACACAATATATCGTTATATTAGCTAACAACATAAGCTAGCATAAGTCAGCAATAGCATTGGTCAAGCGCTAGCCTAGCACAGTTAGCCCACTTAGCACAGCACAGCTCAACAGATATATGAAAAAGCATCCCAAATTGGGTCTTATCTTTCTTGATATTCCATCAGAATGTTGTAACGGGGTCCAATGTCCAGTAGAGTCTTTAGTTGGGTTCCAGAACGAATTATTTCCCTCTTTGGTTAGCTAGCACAATAGCATTGCGGCGCTACACAGCGTTTCTTCAAAAAATTCTTCCGTCGTATCACATCTAAAGTCCAGAATAAATTGCAATAATATAATTAAAGTATATTGAAAAAACATACTTTAGGATGATTTTGTGACATGTATCAAATAATATCGTAGTCAGACATCATATTCACCGTTATTTACCTTGTTCCAGAAGCCGAGACCAAATTATGCTTCGCGTCCGGAATTTTTTTTTAACTGCGCAGGTCTCACAAGAAGGTGTGTTATTCAGTCCATGGACGAGATATTCGACTCCTTTCAATTCTCACTTCCGCATTACAGCCTGACGAAGGCGTGTGAAGTGTCCCTATGGTCCCAAGTCAAAGGGCCTTTTATAGAGAAGGTCTTAAAGAGACACATCGCATTTTGGAAATCTCAATTCGGCTGGGAAAATGTCTGTAAAAATATTTCTGTTCGACTTAGAGAAACAATTCAAACCTTTTTAGAAACTATAGACTGTTATCTATCCAACAGTAGTAAATATATGCATATTGGAAAATAAAAAGTTTCTTAGGAGGCCGTTTGAAAATGTGCACACATTTTCCAGTTTTTTCAATATTCAGCTTGCAGCCCAAACAGGTTAAATGTAAATGTAGTAAAAAATAAAGAAAAAACAGTAAATAAGTAGGTGTGTCCAAACATTTGACTGGTACTGTATGTATATACCAAAATATGTTTTTATTTGAACAGTTTTCTGGAGGAAATGGTGCATTATTTGAAAAAAGTGCAAAGGTGCCAAACGACCTGTAGGTTCCATATCTACCGTATGATACTCCAGTTTCATAAACATAAATTCATTTACAGCTTTACTGGCTTTATGAGCTTGTAAAACTACAGTTTGTGTGTGTGTGTGTGTGTGTGTGTGTGTGTGCGCGTCCGTGTGCGTCAGGAAGTACATGGCTACTGAAGTTTGAACCAGAATAAGTTGATGAGATGACATTATGGACGCCTGTCTCCTGGGCTGCACCGCTTTCTGTGCCCTTACGTGTTTGTTTGGTTTGATTTAGACCACGGGCTCTATTTCCGGCTGGCGTTTAAGGCGTCCGCATGCATAGGTATGTTTCGCTCCTAGCTTAACTCGGCTAGGCGAAGCGAACGTATGTACCTGTATACTCCCTAAATACCTTAGCTTGAAAAACAAGAAAAAAGCGACAATATTACTGTCGTTTGTCCCACTTGACCCACCTTAGCAATAACATAGCCAAGCACTTTCTCAAACTAGTCTGAATTCATCTAAGATTAATAAAGAAATATGTCATTCCTTTGGATGTTTTTGCCAAAGAGGTCTTAGTCGTGCAATTTTACATCTAACTAAGATGTTTGGTGCAGTATTTCTCAAGTGTGAACATTTGCATAATAATGAGCCGATTCTTGTTGAATGACAACAAACGCTTCACTGAAGAATCCCCTCCATAGTTCCCACTTCTACGAAGAGTAGTACTGTTGACCAATCAATCACATAGACTTTGGTTGCCGAACTTCGATTTTCCTCAAGAAACAATGTTGTGTGCACAAACAGCCGGGGGAAAAACCCTGCCGAACACCATAACAAACAAAAATGTCACGAAAGCTTGTCATAATATTTGCACTACCTGTTTCGACTGGGAAGCATGCGACAGGCTTAAGGCGTCGCTAGTGTCAAAAGCAATATCTTATTGTAAAAGCCAGCGCTCTACTACCCTGGCGCTGGGGTTGGTAATTTACCTGTCTAATATCAGCTCGCTGGCGCTGAGGTGGGAGGGGTGGAAATATTTGAGGTGTGTCATCGATAAGGCATCGATTTTGCCAGCGTCGGTGCACGGTAGCCTAATCAGTAGCCTATAACCAATGCTTTATTGAAATATCAATAGCATCAAAACAGGCAACACTAATTCCTGTTTTTTTTGTCCATGCAGCTTCCGTCAAAAGTTTGGACTCATTATAGGACTATGTGCGACAGCCATTGAATGAAAGCTGTCAGTGACTATATAACGTCTGTTCAGGAACATAAAGTTAATACAATGGACTGCTTAATTTGTTACTTTTATCATTTTGTAAAAAATTGCATCTTCCACTTTCATCTGTTGGACCTAACTGTACCACTTGTAACCGAGGCTATTTAACTTTTTGTTTTGTTTTTGTGAGCAGTATAACAGTGAGTGGACATTACCCCTTTCTCTTCATATTGGATCTTTGTCCAGCTCCTGTGAAAAGTTTGGATGTGTGTAAAATAAAATAAAATAAAATAAAATGTATTTATATAGCCCTTCTTACATCAGCTGATATCTCAAAGTGCTGTACAGAAACCCAGCCTAAAACCCCCAAACAGCAAGCAATGCAGGTGTAGAAGCACGGTGGCTAGGAAAAACTCCCTAGAAAATCCTCCACAGTACAAGTTGCCTTATCTGTATTATACGCACACAGGGAGCAATAACAGCCTATTTAGACAGCCTACAGCCTAAAACAAGTTGTTTCGCTTTCATTAGAATTTGATTCAATTTATACACAGTCTTTTTAGGGCCTCATCAAAAGCCTAGTGAATGTCATCCTGTTTATTGACTAAGTTTGGCATGTCCATGTCCAGACTGCAATTTAGAGTATGCCTAGCCCCTATATCAATGTGAATGCTATTATGTGCAATCTATTTCCATATTAAAGCAATGCAATTAGAATAATGTGGACTTCAAACATGTTCAACATGGGGCAAGCTATTTAAAGAGCTAGGCTATAACGGACTAACATTCGAATTGACAACACAATACATAAACGTAAATACATAACTGGAAGCAACCACATATTTAGCCAAGGAGCACGTTCTGATTGGCCAGTGAGGGGTCAAGCCTTGACACACCTACAACTTGTTTATTCATCAAAAGCCAGCCCTTTTGCGACCACCACCAGCTACTGCGCGCTTAACTCCAGTTCTGAATAAGAGAGGTACGGGGGCTGCCTTAATCGACGTCATCTGCGCCCGGGGATTTGAACCAGCAACCTTTACGGTTACTGGCACAACAGTCTTAACCACTAGCCGACCCGCATTTGCAATATTTGAGATGACATTTCTGTAGATCAGGGAGGTCCACTAAAAGCAGGTCTTCCAAGTGAGGCTAAGAAAGCTACCTTCCTGCCTGTGAGATAGAGATGAGTCAACTCTATCTGAATGACGTTGATGGCTCTGGGTCAAATCGGACATGTCATCAACAGTAAGGTCAGTTATTCAGAGTACCATAATAAAAACACATCCTGTCAGTGGTTTACAGAGCTGGGCTGTGTATTAGCTACACATTGTAACTGTGATATTTGAAGGATTCCATAGCTAGTGGAAAGGCCCCGGGCAGCAATTTTTCAACTAACCTTCTCTTGGCGGCACTTCCTTCCATTTCTATTCGGAAGAAACTTGTCCCATAAACTTCTGTGTCCAGTTGCAGACGGAACTCCAAAAACCAGAGAATATTCAGAAAAAAATTGTCACACTGTGAAATGCTTACTTACAAGCCGTTAATCAAAAATGCAGTTTTAAGAAAATACACCCCAAAAAGTGAGAGATAAGAATAACAAATAATTAAAGAGCAGCAGTAAATATCAATAGCGAGGCTATATACAGGGGGTACCGGTACAGAGTCAATGTCAAAGTGCGGGGGCACCGGTATCGAGGTAATTGAGGTAATATGTACATATAGGAAGAGTTAATAAAGTGACTATGCATAGATAATAACAGAGAGTAGGAGCAGCGTTCCAGAGGGGAGGGGGGGCAATGCAAATAGCCTGGGTAGCCATTTGATTAGCTGTTCAGGAGTCTTATGGCTTGGGGGTAGAAGCTATTTAGGAGCCTCTTGGAACTAGACTCGGCGCTCCGGTACCGCTTGCCGTGCGGTAGAAGAGAGAACAGTGTATGACTAGGGTGGCTGGAGTCTTTGACAATTTTTAGGGCCTTCCTCTGACACTGACTGGTATGGAGGTCCTGGATAGCAGGAAGCTTGGCCCCAGTGATGTACTGGGCCGTACGCACTACCCTCTGTAGTGCCTTGCGGTTAGAGGCCAAGCAGTTGCTATACCAGGCAGTGATGCAACCCGTCAGGATGCTTTCTATGGTGCAGCTGTAAAACCTTTTCAGGATCTGAGGACCCATGCCAAATCTTTTCAGTCTCCTGAGGGGGAATAGGTTTTGTCGTGCCCTCTTCAGGACTGTCTTGGTGTGCTTGGACAATGTTAGTTTGTTGGTGATGTGGACGCCAAGGAACTTGAAGCTCTCAGCCTTCTACACTACAGCCCCGTCGATGAGAATGGGGGAGTGCTCGGCCCTCCTATCATGTCATACACATGTGTTCTCTCTCTCTCTCTCTCTCTCTCAAACACACACACACACACACTTGTGAACACACATTTGCGCTGATACTTTTAATGTGGACCAGAGCTAGACCAATGCTACTAGCTATGGCCTGGTCCAGAGCTTGTGCAGACCAGAGCTAGCTAGCTAGCTATGCCCTGGACCAGAGGTGGACAAGAGCTACCTAGCTACTAGCAACGCCCTGGACCAGAGCTGGACAAGAGCTAGCTAGCTGCTAGCTACGCCCTGGACCAGAGCTAGTTAGTGCAGACCAGAGCTAATGTAGACCAAAACTAGCTAGGCACTAGCTATGCCCAGGACCAGAACTGGACCAGAGCTGGCTAGCTACTAGCTACGCCTTGGACCAGAGCTAGACCACAGCTAGTGCAGACCAGAGCTAGTTAGCTACGCCCTGGGCCAGAGCTAGTTAGTGAAGACCAGAGCGAGACCAATACTTCTAGCTACATCCTGGACCAGAGCTAGACAGCTTGTGCAGACCAAATTTAGCCAGTTACCAGCAACACTCTTGACCAGAGCTAGTTAGTGCGGACCAGAGATAGATCAGAGCTAGTTAGATCAGAGCTAGCTAGTGCGGACCCGAGCTAGCTACTAGCTACACCCTGGACCAGAACTTGCCCAGAGCTAGTGAAGTATTCACGGTGAAGTAGTGGTAGTGACGGCAGTAGTAACGGTAGTATCGGTAATGGTAGTAATAGGGTTGTCATTCACTATGGGCTTGGTCTTGGTGTGGTTTGTAGGTTGCCGAGTTACTGTAATGCACTGCAATTTTAAGCTCTCAAAATGTTTTTAGTTTGAACATTCTGGAAGTTCTGTGGCAGTGATTTCAGTTGAGAATGTTGAAGCCTGCGTTACACCATTCAAATGAATGGGGATACAACAAGCGTTTATAGGTTTTGAAGTAGGAATGGTGGCCAATAGCACGTGCCAATGTCGGGGTGGTGTTTGTACCTGAAATGGACCAAGAGCAGTGGTGAATCCAACATTTGACCTTAGAAGTCTATGGCGTTTTTTATGCTAATTGCCCTTACAGAATAAATTACTTTTATCTGATTTGGTCCAATGATAACCATGATAACCATGAAAAAAAACAGAACAAAGAATGCCAAGAAGCGTATCCCCAAGACCACATTAAAAAGAATCAACCTTTGCCTTATTTTGATCATTTCAAAAGATTGTTTTCTAATCATTAGGTGTGGAAGTATAGGAATTACTTAGTCATGTTTTTCATCACAAAGGTGAAGTAGAAGTGTTAACGATCAACAAAAAGAGATCGTAAAAACTCATTTCATGACATACAGTATCAACAAGCCCCATCTGAATGAACTTTGCCTCGTGTGCACGGATGGCGGAAACGTGCACGATTTTGGGTGAAGGTATCAGTGCTCACGTGTGCAGAAATGTGTGTGAGCGTGTGTCAGACGAGAGATGCAGCAATGACTGACAAAATTTATTTGCATGAACTTACGATTAAACAAGACAGCCACATGTTTTTACAGGGTCTCAATGGAAGCCTTTGTTCCAATCTAACAATGAAGTCATAAACAGCAGCTAGTTTGGAAAAGAATTACATTCAAAATGTGCCATTTACTGAAAATACAGGTAAACTTCCAGAACCCCAGTTCATATAATAGTTCTAGAGTTGCAAAATTTCAGTAACTTTCCCCAAATTCCCAGGTTTCCCAAAAATCCTGGTTTGAATGTTCCAGGAATTAAGAGGAAATTGCAGAATATCTGGAGATTTCAGAAAACCGTGGGAGTTTTGGGAAAGTTACTGGAATTTAGCAACCCTGAATAGTTCATATATACTGAAAAAATATATAAACTCAACATGCAACAACTTCAAAGATTCTACAGTTGATAGAAGGAAATCAGTCAACTGAAAGAAATTCATTAGGCCCTAATCTATGGATTTCACATGACTGGTTAGGGGCACAGCCATGGGTGGACCTGGGAGGGTATAGGTCCACCCACTTGGGAGCGAGGGCCACCTACTGGGGAGCCAGGCCCAGCCAGTCAGAATGAGGTTTTCCCCCACATAAAGGGCTTTATTACAGACAGAAATACTCCTCAGCACTACTTTGGCCTGTATGACAGACCCATCTCTCCTGAACATTTGCTTGTTACTCCAACCTACCCATAATATATCGTCTGTCCTCTGCTCTTCAATGCTTCATCTGGACAGTATCCTCCATTCGGCCAGTCTATCCAGGCGAGAGGCTAACTCAGGTACTGGCCATGGAAATCCAGTGTATGGACAGAAGTGGATTTTTGTCTTTGGCAGAAAGTCCCACAAATCCAGCCATGGTGAGAAGAGGAGGGGTGAAGCATACATGTGTGCAGCTAAGTGCAAAGAGTCTCAACTTGGTTGGTATATTGGTCGCAGATAATAAGTCCACCTTTGTTTTTACCATGTATTCATACAGGTTTGGTCTGTGGGGGATGGAATCTGAGGTGTGCTGTGAATGACCATGGTGTTAGAGGAAGATGAGGCTTGGGTTTGGTCTGGTTGGGCTGGGTTGAGAGCTCTGTGGGGTTATGGTGGTGGGGTTGTTCAGAGAGTAGGCTGTATTCATTACCATAGACCGTAACAAAACGTATTGCAACAGAAAATGAAAAATCTAATATTTCTTATTGGATAAGTTCAGGTAGGGAGTTTCAGCTTTCCATGGTGACATCACAATGCAGTAAATTGGTTAATAACAGTAGACCAATAACAAAGAGAGTTACAAACCTCTGCCAATAAAATCTAGTTTTCAGTTTTCTCTTCTCTACTCAGACCACACACAGACCTAGCAAAATTCTTGCTTGAGAAATAGTTTTCTGACAAAAAACAATTCTTGCCAATTATAATTTAAATCTATCACTATCTATCTATTCATTGTCACCCAGAAATGATTTGATATTGAAATAAAATGACTGCAACAATCCTCTTACATAGTGAAAAGCAGGTGGCCACTGAAGGTGCTGAGGCGATTTACATTGTCAAATATCTGCCGCCCAGCCCAGAGATGCACGTAGACCACATCTCCCACCTCCAGCAGCAGTGACACGCCATTGGAGGAATTAACACTACCAGCAGCTTGGCGAGCAAATGCCATTGCCATTTGATGTCCATTCTTAAACAAGGCCGTGGTTGTAGGAACTGAATCCTCACCCCATGCAAAGATGTAAAACCTGAACAGATAGAGTCCTCTCACTGGTGCTGTGAAGATTCCTGTATCAGAACACAACATTTAGGCTTTTTTGTAGATGCAGATTAACATAAAGCATGAAACTATACATACAGTGGCTTGCGAAAGTATTCACCCCTTGGCATTTTTCCTATTTTGTTGCCTTACAACCTGGAATTAAAATGTATTTTGGGGGTGTTTCTGTCATTTGATTTACACAACATGCCTACCACTTTGAAGATGCAAAATATTTTTTATTGTTAAACAAACAAGAAATAACACAAAAAAACTGAAAACTTTAGCGTGCATAACTATTTACCCCTTAAAGTCAATACTTTGTAGAGCCACCTTTTGCAGCAATTACAGCTGCAAGTCTCTTGGGGTATGTCTCTATAAGCTTGGCACATCTAGCCACTGGGATTTTTTTTGCCCATTCTTCAAGGCAAAACTGCTCCAGCTCCTTCAAGTTGGATGGGTTCCACCCGTTTACAGCAATCTCGAAGTCAATTGGATTGAGGTCTGGGCTTTGACTAGGCCATTCCAAGACATTTATATGTTTCCCCTTAAACCACTCGAGTGTTGTTTTAGCAGTATGCTTAGGGTCATTGTCCTGCTGGAAGGTGAACCTCTGTCCCAGTCTCAAATCTCTTGAAGACTGAAACAGGTTTCCCTCAAGAATTTCCCTGTATTTAGTGCCATCCATCATTCCTTCAATTCTGACCAGTTTCCCAGTCCCTGCTAATGAAAAACATCCCCACAGCATAATGCTGCCACCACCATGCTTCACTGTGGGGATGGTATTCTCGGGGTGATGCGAGGTGTTGGGTTTGCGCCAGACATAACGTTTTCCTTAATGGCCAAAAAGCTTGATTTTAGTCTCATCTAACCAGAGTACCTTCTTCCATATGTTTGGGGAGTCTCCCACATGCCTTTTGGCGAACACCAAACGTGTTTGCTTATTTTTTTCTTTAAGCAATGGCTTTTTTCTGGCCACTTCCATAAAGCTCAGCTCTGTGGAGTGTACGGCATAAAGTGGTCCTATGGACAGATACTCCAATCTCCGCTGTGGAGCTTAGCAGCTCCTTCAGGGTTATCTTTGGTCTCTTTGTTGCCTCTCTGATTAATGCCCTCCTTGCCTGGTCTGTCAGTTTTGGTGGGCGGCCCTCTCTTGGCAGGTTTGTTGTGGTTCCATATTCTTCCCATTTTGAATAATGGATTTAATGGTGCTCCGTGGATGTTCAAAGTTTCTGATATTTTTTTATAACCCAACCCTGATCTGTACTTCTCCACAACTTTGTCCCTGACCTGTTTGGAGATCTCCTTGGTCTTCACGGTGCCACCTGTTGGTGGTGCCCCTTGCTTAGTGGTGTTGCAGACTCAGAACAGGTGTATATATACTGAGCTCATGTGACAGATCATGTGACACTTAGATTGCACACAGGTGGACTTTATTTAACTAATTGTGTGACTTCTGAAGGTAATTTGTTGCACCAGATCTTATTTAGAAGCTTCATAGCAAAGGGTGTGAATACATATGCACGCACCACTTTCCTTTTTTACATTTTTTTGAATTTTTTGAAACAAGTAATTTTTTTAATTTCACTTCACCAATTTTAGGTATGTCCATTACATGAATTCCAAATAAAAATACATTTAAAATACAGGTTTGTAATGCAACGAAATAGGGAAAATGCCAAGGGGGGTGAATCCTTTTGCAAGGCACTGTCATTTGGTTACAAAGTGCCTGTGACAACAGGTGATGTGTATCATTTACTGTACCTGTAGTGGGGTTATAAGCATTGCCAATATTTGTGTAGACACTTCTGTAGACCAGGGTGATTCCAGTGTTGAAGGGTCCAACTTGTCCACTGAAAGCAGGTCCTCCAAGTGAGGCGGAGAAAGCCACCTTTATGTCTGTCAAATGTAGATGAGTCAATATTACTATGACCTGGTAACTGCAAACTGAATAATGTCGAAACCTCTGGGTCAAATCAAACATGTCATCAACAATAAGGTCAGTCATTCAGGTCATCACAATGAAACCATCTTGTCAGCGATTAACAGAACTAGCCAGGCTTTATGCACATAGGAAAAATGACTGGTCTGCTGTTTCACTTCTGGTGACAAACGTTATGCTCGAAGGTGTTTCAAACATTACTCTAAATATTACCTTCAATATGCCTCTTCAGAACTTCAACGTGGCTCTCAGTGATGTTAGAACGAGTCTCCATGGAGCTTAGTTCCACTGCTTGTGCTGAAATTAGATGCACGAAACAATGTGCGAGATAAAACAGTCACATATTTATGAAATAATCCATACTTATTAGTATTACCTTCTGTATTATTTAGCTAACCTTCATTCCTTCTAGTCTGTTCCTCCACTTTGGATTTCAGTTCCTCCACCTCGCTCTCACTGGCTCTCAGTCGGGCCTCCATGGCTCCCAGTTCAGTCTTCGTGTGTCTCAGCTCAACTCTCTGCTCCACCATCATGGTGTTCATCTCTCTCAGCACAGTGTGGATGTCAGTCTGGCACGTTTGCTGGCTGTGTGTTGTGGCTGCAGCTTCCGCTCTCGGTTTGTCAACCTGAATGTCATTCCCTCTGCTCTCTCCATCCTCATAGTCAACCTGATGGACACTGACTCTGTCTCTGTGGACCTGGGCTCCAGACAGACAGCAGTGCAGCAACACCAGCAGAGCTACCACACTCTTCATTCTCATTGCTTGATGGTGATTTCCTC